>NC_037680.1:36304830-36414325 GCF_003255815.1 Theropithecus gelada
GCTCACTGCAAGCTCCGCCTCCCGGGTTTACGCCATTCTCCTGCCTCAGCCTCCCGAGTAGCTGGGACTACAGGCGCCCGCCACCTCGCCCGGCTAGTTTTTTGTACTTTTTAGTAGAGACGGGGTTTCACCGTGTTAGCCAGGATGGTCTCGATCTCCTGACCTCGTGATCCGCCCATCTCGGCCTCCCAAAGTGCTAGGATTACAGGCTTGAGCCACCGCGCCCGGCGGGATCTTATTTTCCTTGTCACTTGCAGATTTCCATGGGCTCGGAACAATCAGGGTGAACATGCCCCAGAGTCATCGCACAGGAATGGAACATGCCAGGGGTATCTAGGTCTAGAAACAAAACATTTTTCACAGAGCCTGAGTTATGGATGGCTGCAAAGGACTGATCGAAAGTGTTTATTTTTCTCAATACAGACACCTATGAGCCTCTAATATAACTTGGAAAAGTGTTTTTGAATGTCTTAACAAGTATAGACTCATCTATTTTCTTTCACCATAGAGCAACCTCCACTTATATTGAATCTTGAATCTAGGTACAAAGTACATTTTAGTTTCTAAGCATTAGCTTCTCCTTGAATGAGAAGCTAATTTATCATCTTTCCATTTAATCAGTGGCAATAATTGGTATGGATGAAAACCATTTTTCCTGTTTCACCTGAATATTTCATTTCTCTTGAAATACCAACTGTCATAGAGAGCCTTTGTTGTCATTTTTTACTAAAAATAACAGGATTTTCTGGTGTTTTAAGAATGGAAAATTTGGCATGAAAGAAAGGAAATACAGTTAAAATATAGGTTAATTAACTTTGTAGTCCTGAATTCAAATTGCAAGTATGAATTTGAACTCAAAAAGTGTTTAATCTTACACACACACACACACAAACACACACTTCCTAGATCTGTCCACTGAAATGGCCTAGAAACAATAACAAACCACAAACAACGAGAACCCATAAGCCCAGTCTGTGATGCTGAAATAATATCATTTCCCATCAAAAGAAACCAGGGTTCCTTGATGCAATGGATGCTTCTAGGTCTGCAGCAGAAATTTATATCTGTCATATCAGATAGCACGGACACTATCAAAGACTACTAGGATCACATCAGAAGGATTCAGAAGATATTCCTTGAAGAGATTCCCATCACAAAGATGGGGCATTTGAGCATTAAAAAGGATAATTCCAAAGGACTAAAACACATCAACTATGTTTAAAACCCTTACTTCATAGTAATGCTAAAAAAAGAAAAACACCTCTAATGGGTCACGGATGAAGGATGCTAATGAAGAAATAATTATTTTGAAAGCTAGTAAAGGGAAAGAACTAAGCATTTGTTCTGTGTTTCCTATAAAAATTGTACCATGGGGTAACAAAAAATTGATTGAACGGAATTACCTCTTTATAGGACTATCCCAGCTATAAATGAAGAAACCCCTAATGAGTCAATGGATTTAAGAATTGACCATCAAAGGCTGCTAATATCACAAAAAGAGAAAAAAATTGGACATTATGTGCCTCCAGACAGAGCACACAACTACCTATGAAACCATCTTTAAAAAAAAAAAAATCTGATTTTGGTCAATCCTTTCATTCTTTTTAAAAATAAAAATGCCTATTTTATGAAAAAGAAAATAGAGTAACACATTAAACAATGTGATGTGAATACAATCAACAAAGCCCAGACTGCAGGAAAATTTATAAGACAAAGCACATTTGCATTAACAAATAAAGGCAGGGGTGGAAATTGGGGAGGGGCGGGAAACACAGAGATGAAAACAGACTTTAGGAGATCTATCAACCAATTACAATGCGTGAACCTTCTTTGGATCTTGATTCAAACTAGCTGTAAAATACATTACATAATATTTATGAGCCATTTAGAAATTTGAGCGTTGACTGAAGATTTATAATGATAGGCAATTATAGTTAATTACTTTAAGGGGTGATAATTGTATTATTAGGTCTTTTAAAAAGAAGTCTCTATTTTTTGGAAATAATGCTGAAATATTTATGGATGAAACAATATGATGTTGAGGATTTGCTATGAAAAAATATGGGAAAGGGGTGAGGGTACAGATGGAAGAAGATTGGTCATGAATTGATAATTGCTGATGCTTGGTGGTTCTACTACTGGTAGATGCCATCTGGTGGTAATACTATTTGGTGAACATAACCCTAAGTTGAAAAAAAAAAATGACAGAAAGGTGATTCCCTTCTGATTTGCTTTTATGCAAGTGAAATGCATGACAGGAATGATAGGAAGGATGAGAGGGACTTTGGGGGTTCTGATGTGTTCATGTAGGTTTGTCAATTGTAGCAAATATACACTGTGGTGTGGGATGTGGGGTGGGTGAATATTTTGCTGGTATGACATAGAGACAGAGTCCTGGATGAGTTTACAAAAAGCTGTAGGCTTCCTGTTCAGTGGTCAATTCATGTAGTCAGTCTTTGCTGGATTAAGATTCTGACGTGGGAACGAAGCTAATGGATTATTTTGTGACAGGCAGGAAAGAAAAGGTGATTTAGGCAGTGTTTCTGCAAGTTGCAATTTAAAAGAAAAAGGGAAACACAGAAGCTTTTATATTGCTATTTTCTTCAAAAAGATTTACATTTTCATCTTATTCAGAGACAATTTACTCAGTGTCAATCAGCTTGAGCAGCCAAACTGAACATCATGGCATTATTTTTGCTTTAGGGAAAAGAGAAAAAGAGTAGTGCCACTCAAATAAATTACAGCAGAAACTTATGAATGACAAGAAGCTCTGTTTCAATTCCAGATTTCCGACATCTAAATATGCCCCCAAGAAACTTAATATTAAAAACCAAAGATTTTCTCTACTCAAAATGTATTAATTTATTTTGACAGGTATAGACATTCCTAACAAAATTCCTAAGTGTATAGAAATGATACCTAAACTTTTATTTTTTTGCAGTATAGTGCGACATGGAAGTTTATTACTCTCTTTATTTTAATAATATTCATAGATTTGTAGAACAAGGTCTTTCTGTTGAGCGAATTATGATGTTACTTGTTTGGAGCTATGGAAAGTCACCAGTTTCCATACAAATTTCCTAAACTGATGTTTATATACAAAAAACTAATCTGTCTTCATTTCACTTTGCATGCATCTTTCAAAAGTATAATTTTAAAAAATTAGTATCAGAAAGTTTTAGGTTGACAGCAAAATTGAATGCAAAATACAGAGAGCGCCCCTCTAACACCACTGCCCTCCAATCTCCTTCACTATAGACATCCCACACCACAGTGGTGCATTTATTACCACTGATGAACCTACACGGACACATCACAACCACCCAAAGTCCCTCTCATCCCTTGCGCCATCTCTGTCACTCATTTCACTTGTATAAAAGCAACTCTATCATCTATCATCTATCTATCTCACCTATGACTGAATATATTGCTGCTATTACTTTAAACATACTATTATTTGTTGGATCAATTAAGAATAAGAAAAATAGAAGTTTTTATTTTACCTTCATTTATTCTCTGATGCTCCTTCTTTCTTTACATAGATCTGAGCTTCTATATCATTTTCCTTCTCTCTGAAGAATTTCTTTGACTATTTCTTGCAAGGTAGGTCTACTAGCAACAAATTTCCCGAATTTTTGTTTGTCTGATAAAAATCAGATAAAATCCGATAAAAATTCTCCTTCATTTTTAAAGGATAATTTCACAGAGTATAGAATCCTAAGTTGGAGGGTTTTTTTTCTCTTAACACTTTAAATATTTCATGCTACTTTCTTCTTGCTTCGATGATTTCTGAAGAGCAGTCAGATATAATTCTTATCTTTGCTCCTCCAGAGGTAAGGTGTTTTTTCCCCTCTGGCTTCTTTCAAGATTTTGTCTTTATTTTTTATTTTCTGAAGTTCGAATACAGTATGTCTACGTGTAGTTTTTCGTGCGTTTATCTTGGTTGGTGTTCTCAGCGTTTCCTGGATCTGTGGTTTGGTGTCTGATATTAACTTGGGGGAAATTCTCAGTTATTATTGCTTCAAATATTGCTTCTTTTCCTTTATTTCTTTCTTTTCCTTCTGATATTCCCATTACACAGTTTGTAGTTGTCCCACAGTTCTTGAATATTCTGTTCTGTTTCAGTCTTTTTCCTCTTTGTTTTTCAGTTTCAGAAGTTTGTATTATCATATACTCAAACTCAGAGATTCTTTTCTCATGTGTGTTCAGTCTACTATAAACTCATCAAAAGCATTCTTCATTTCTGTGATGGTATTTTGATCTGTAGCATTTCTTTTTTTTGTTTGTTTTTTTGTTTTTTCTTAGACTCTCCACCTCTCTGCTTACAGGATCCAGCTGTTCTTGCATGTTGTCTACTTTTCCCATTAAAGCCCTTAGCATATTAATCAAATTTTAAAAAATTGCTTGTCTGGTAATTTCAACATCCCTGTCATAGCTGACTGGCTCTGAGGCTTGTTCAGTCTCTTCAAACTATGTTTCTTGCCTTTTAGTATGTCTTGTAATATTTTTGTTGAAAAGTGGATGTAATATACTGGGTAAAAGAAACTGCACTAAACAGGCCTTTGCGATGGAATGGTAAGGTGTGAGAGGAGGGGAAGTGTTCTACAATTTTACCATTAGGTTTCAGCCTTTTGGTGAGCCTGTGTTCCTGGACTGTGCCCTTGATCAGCGAATGCTTCTCAGTTATTTTTCCCTGCTTGGTGGGACAGGATGGCTAGAGAGCTGGAGCGGGGTATTTCCTTTCCATCACGTGAAAGGATAGAGCTTGCTGCAGTTGTAGATTTCCCTTCCTCCAGATGAGTCAGGCTCTGATAAAACTCCAGCAGCAGTCTGACAAAACAGCCTCTCCTGAGGTGGGGCCTTGTTAGGAACGGAATGCTTTGCTATATTTCAAAATGGTTCCTTTTCCTCTCCCTCTGCTGGAAGCATTAGGGAATTTTTTCTCTGATATTTCACTGTGATAACCTGATAGATTACCTGGAACTAGAACTCACAAAAGTGTGGGGGTCCCCTGTGACTGGGTCACCCGGGAGAACCCTCAGAGTGTCTGTGCTGAGCCTCCAGCAATTTTATCAATGACGGTTCAGATGTTCCTCTCCCAGCACAGGTTCCTCTGGAGGTTTCTGCTGATGGGTTTCCGATCCAGGAAGTTGTGATCCTCTGTATCTTTGTATTTTTCCAGTTTTGGGGGGCAGTGGTTTGCCTTGTGATGGGTCTAAGAAGAGTTGTTGATTTTTCAGTTTGTTCAGCTCTTTACTCATTAGGATGGTGTAACTTCTAAACTTAAGTCTTCAAAAGTACAGGGTTTTAAACCATGTATTTAACAGAGAGAATGTAAACTGACTTTCTTTGATCTCTCTCTTTTTTCTTTCTTCTAATTTCAGGAGGTCTAAAGGAATTTTTTAAAAAACATTTAACACTAGCTCATAAGTGTTGGGGAAATGTGTGTGTAGGCCACAGTCATACCTTCCTTTAAAGCTCTGTGGTTTCCCAGGGTGCTCACATTGGTGACTGATCCAGCACAGAATAGGTCCTGCATCTTAGAATGTATGGGTGAGGAACCCTAATAGATTAGCAATGTCACTGTCTGTAGCTTTAGGTAAAATTCTGCAAATTATTTCTCTGCAATAAGAAAGGCTAATATTTATTAATTATTTACAATGCAGTAGCAACTATGTAATATTTCTTTTAATCCTCACAACAATCCTGTAAGGTAGATACTATTACTGTCCTTATTTTAAATAAGAGGAAACTGAGATATGGAGAGATTAAGTAATTTCTCTGAGATCATAATGCTGGAATTTGAACTTTAGTCCAACTCAATAGCGGGTAGGTACTCTTTATGCATATGTTATCCTGCAGTGCAGTCTCTTATATCTATTTATATCACCTTACTTAACACCCTCAATGAAGAACACTTCTGATCTTAATATTTTTTGATCCAAAACCTCTAGTGGCTTCCTATACCTAGATAAGAAGTGAAAACTCTTTAGCTTGTCATATTAGGCTGTGGTTTCAATATCTTACTCTGGCCTTATCTTTTACAACTCTTTTGCATATATCTTAATCTCTAATTACACAGTGCTCCTAAAATTTCTCAGAGTTGCCCCATATATTTGCTTCTGCTGAGAAAATTCTTTTTACTTCTTTAACCACTAAATCCTACTATATTTCAGACATTTTCAATCCCAGGTGAAAGGCCACTTCCTCTTGAACTTTTATGGTAACTTCAATAAATCCTCCCTTCATTTAACTGTTAGAATACTTTATTTTATACTTCTTACAGCACTCACCACATATTTTCCTGTTGCCATGGTTTGAACGTAATATATCCCTCCAAAATTCATATGTGATAGTATTAAGAGGCAGGGCCTTCTGGGAAGTAATAAAGTCATGAGTGCTCCATCCCATGAATGGGATTAGTGCTTTTATAAAAGAGGCTGAGGGGGTGTCCTACTCTCGTTTTGCTGTTTTGCCCTTCCACTATGTGAGGGTGCTGCCAGAAGGCCTTCAGCAGACACCGAATCTGCTAGCACCTTAATCTTGGACTTCCCAGCCTCTAGAACTGTGAGAAATAAATTTGTGTTATTTATAAATTACCCAATATGTGATATTTTGTTATAGCAGCAGGAATGACTAAGACTCTATATACGAGTTATTTATTGTATTTGCTATCACCACTCTCAGATTATAGCAACATGAAGGCATGCATGTTAGGTAATTTTTAAATCTCCCTTGTCATACAAACGCCCTATAAAAGCTCATTAAATGAATGACTTTAATTATGCAGTAGGGTTATAGAAAGAAAATTTTTTTAAAAAAACACAGAGGGAGACATCTCAAAGATTGAGCAGTAGACTGAATACATGTGTTTATCTCTTCTCCATCCTAAAAATCTCATGTGTTAAAATAAATGGTGCTATGAGAAATAACCAGCAGATTAGGTACCCTGAAAGATTCTTTCAGTCAAACTAGTTGAAATGCTAGATAAAACATTTTGAAAACATCTTTATAAATGTACGGCTGAGTTGGCATAAAATAAACAAATCTATAGAGCTCGCAAATGAAGTAAAAGTATGAACCATGGTAGCCAAACTACCTTCCTAGCGGGATTTACCCTAAAGGTTTCTTTCTAATTCTGGAGAGCTTGAGCATCTGCTTTGATAGTTGCATGGAGATTTTGAGGGAAAGGAGATGAAGCCTAACAGATATACAAAATGAAAAGTCTAATAGAAGAAACCTGCATAAAATAGAATCCCAAATGGCCACTTTTGGGAAGCGTACATGAGAACATACTCACTCAGCTGTTTGTAAGGAAACTTGTCTCTGTCAATCTTGGCAGTGAATAATAGTAAAAGAAATAACTTTCTAAAGAATTTATAACCACAACTCAAACTTCATGCAGGTTAGTCATCGAACTCATGCTACCTATGTGTTCAAGAAAACCTCAGTCAGAGCTTTTAAAGTGTTCCTTAGTTGGTAGTGCCTCAAACTGAGTGATGGAAACAAATGCTAATTTTCATTGGAGGAGGCCAACTTCAACCTAGGGGTTACAGAACTCCCATAAATAAAGTACATAGAAAAATCAGTAGTTCCAGGCAAAACCCACAAAGTGAAAGAAATGAGATCCAGAAACAGACCCATAAAACTTCAGGTTTGAGATTGTTAGAAACCAAATACAAAATAACTTGGATATATTTAAGGAAATAAAAGAGAATCTTTAAAATATGAGTAGGAAACAAGTGACTACAAAGAGCCACCAACCAAATTTAAAACAGAAATAGTCTTTCTAGAAATGAAATAAATATAGTTAGCATATGAATACACCTAAACAAATATTCACTGCAAAGATAGCAACAACAAAATCATGGCTAACAGAAATGAAACAGTTCAGAATTTTCAAAACTAGGCAGCAACAGCAAATTATAATCCTTTTAAAGATGAGAGCAAAGATGGTATTGTTGATTTTGTTAAGAATGCATGTTGAATAGCTAGTGTAACATATAAAAACATAGATTTAGATAATACAATTTCCAGATAAGTAAAGGGGAAAGAATGAAATGAGAAAAGAAGAAAAAGATAAATTCAAAAGATGGCAAGAAAGAAGAGAAAACATGACTAAAAAGTGCAGGATAAATGGAAAGGACATAATGAAATGGAAGAAATGAATCCAATTCTATACATAATCACAAAAAATATAAGTAAACCAAACTCTGCAGTTAAGGACAACAAATGTGTGAATAAGATTTTAAAAATTTAGTTACATGCTGTTTATAAGTGATACATTAACTCTAAGAACACAAAAATATTCAAAGTTAGAAAAAATAAAAAAAAGTACTAGGCCAATACTAATTTTTTAAAAGTTACTGTAGCTACATTCATGAACAAATTAACTCTATGGAGAAAATAATTTTGAGAGAACAAGAGGATCACTCAGGATACTATACCGATTTTGACACCACAGGTAGGATATCACGATTCTAAACTTGTATGTTGCTAATAAAACAGCCTAAAAAGTATGTAATATAAAAACTCGACAAAACTACAGGGAGAAGTTTATACATCCACCATCATAGCGGGAGATATTTAACACTCTCAGTAATTGATTGATCATGTGGGCAAAAAATATTCAGGCTATAGATGATCTGAACAGCACATTTAACATAATCAGTTGACAGATATGAAGCATTTCATGTAGCAAAAGCAGAATATGCAACCTTTTCAAGTACATATGGGATATATAAAAAAAAATGATCACATGCAAGGCCATAATACCAACTCTGTATTTGAAAGGACAGGCACCAAACAAACAGTATTTCTTGACCACAGTGCAATTAAATTAGGTATTGACAACAAAAGGAACTAGAAACACCTGTATTTTGGGAAATTAAAAAAATCTTCTAACTAATTTATGGGTTGAAATCATATTCATATTGGAAATTAGAATGTATTCTCAATTGAAAAATTATAAAACTCTACTAAATCTTGTGGGATACAACTCAAGCAGCACTTGGAAGGAAGTAGGAAGTCTCAATAGTCTTATAAGCATTACAGAAATTGAATGTGGTTTTTAAATCTCCTATATAAAATATGAGGCATATTCTAATAAATGTTTACTGTATAAATGTTTACTGTTTTTATTTGTTACACTAGCTATTCAAGCATTATCTCTTCAAATACTGCCTCTTCCCATTCATTCTAACCTTTCCTTTTATCATTCCAGTGACTCAACCTCTCCTCCATGTTTGTTAATATTTTTAAAACATTTTCTACCTCTGTGTCTCTTCCCTCTTCAGGGAGGGAAGAGCCTGGGGCCCCTAAGCCATTTCCTCTAGATGCAAACTTGGTAACTCTTTGCTGTTTTCTCTGGCATAGCCCTGATGGAGATCCAGGCAAGCAAGAACTCACTCTGAAATATAGGAGCTGTTGGGTCTAGGCTGTCAACCTCAGCTTAATACAAGAGCCTGAAGCTTGTTCCACAGAGACAGGTTCTAGTGTAGGCTGTGGCGGAAGCCATCAGTTTCTCTGGTACTGACCAACCTGGCACAGTTTCATGCCTTGGGATTCAGAGCTGAACACCTGAGGATGAACTAGTAGAGCTGGAATCCTGGTTAAGGTACCCCAGGCAGTGACTGTGAACTGACTGGATGTACCCATATGTGCCCAGCCACTGTACTTTGAAGTTTAACTGACCATTCTGAACTGAGCAAGCGCTTGAGATTCTTAGGTAGTGGGGTGGGGGGGTTGCAGGTGAGGAGAAAGACTTTAGGAGGGAGAAACTGGACTTGCTGCTAATAAAGGCAGTGGTGGTCTTGAGCAATGAATTTATACCTTTAATATGTCAAATGACTCATATGGATTATAGTTTTAAAATCGACCATCGGGCCAGGCAATTTGGCTCACGTCTATAAACCCAGCACTTTGGGAGGCCAAGGTGGGCGGATTACTTGAGCCCAAGAGTTCAATACCAGTCTGTCTCTACAGAAAATACAAAAATTAGCTGGGTGTGGTGGCACATGCCTGTGGTCCCAGCTACTGGGGAGGCTGAGGTGGGAGGATCACTTGAGCCCAGGAGGTCAAGGCTGCAGTGAGCTGAGATTGCACCACTGCAGTTTAGGCTGGGTGACAGAGCGAGACCTTGTCTCAAAACAAACAAACAAATAAATAAGTAAATAAATAAATAAATAAAAACAAAGATCAGCCATATATCACCCCCTGTTAACCTGTGCTGATCCTTGTAGTTGATTTAGGCATTAAGAAAACATTAAGAAAGAATCAAAGGAGGTGGACCAAGGGGTAGAAGGAATTTGGAGTAAAGAAAACAGGAGCCAGAGGTGAGGGAGGGTTGGCGATGCAGCTCACTCTACTCACTGGGCTGGTGTGCGTTCCAGTGTGTGTACTGCACCGGCTCGGGTTTCCGCCCTGCTGGCTTCCAAGTGTATTCTCCTGTATCATTTTGGTCTTGAAGAGCTATCCAAAAATAACTGTCCTTCATTTTTACCACACTACTGATCAAACTGGTAATAAAAGCCTGTTCAAACCTTAAAAGAGGAAAAAAGAAGTGATTATATTAAGTTTCTGGGCAATAAAAAAAGTCATTAAAGCATAATGAAGTGCACAGAATGGCCCCAGAGTAAGCGTTTCTCATTAATTCTTTAGAACATGGAGCAGGAAAACACCCAAAGACCCTGAACATTACTAATAAATGCCGAATGTCAGTGCAATTCCCAGAAATACATGAGTGAGGAGAATCTGACTCTTGCATATGGGGCTTAATTCTTGCACGGAATAAAGTCCAGCTCCAATTTCAAAGCATAGGTGGTAAAGTTCATATGGCCAGCAATGCATTTCTTGGAGTATGATGTGGCCTATTTTGTAATTAGGCCACACACCACACAAACCATGCCACAATATGCATGGGGTAAGGGTGGGCAGGAGGGAGGAGGAAAGATACTATGCTTTTCTGAATGAGCATTTACTAATACAGAGTTCACATGCACCCACCTACCATACTTGCCTGGGGAGAAAGAAATAGAAATTAAAGTAGCAATTTTATGTCTCCCAAATCAGTGTGTTCATAGGCACAGGTAGGTCTCAGCTTATTCAAATGTGTTTAAATCTGCATGTTCACTGAAGAAAAATGTGAAAGCCCAGGAACTAATCTAAAGCTCTACATCCACTAATGTACTTCCCAAACAGCTGAATGAATTACTGTTTAATGATTGGTGGCAGTGCCCCCTTTCCAGTATGAATGCATCAAAAGCAGAATCTAGAAAACTTGCATACATGCTTCCACATGCACACCTACCAAGAAAATCATGACTATTAAAACTTAACTAGCATTGAACCTTTCAGCTAAGTTGAAACTATCTTGAGAAAGCTATTTTTAGAACATATAAAGTTAGAAGAAACACATTTGAAACAGTGGTGACTTCTGGGCAGACCTGCTGAGTCAGTGGGAAAGCAAAGGCTGAAGCCAAACCTAAGGAGAAAGCAAATTAGACCTTTTTATTCAATTTTGGTGGTTTTTTTCATTACTGTGCATCCTTAACTTGCTAAGGGAAGCAAAAGCAATGGGGTCATTTATGAATAGAGGAGTCTCAAAGGAAATAGGAGATAAAAAGAGAGAAGAATAAAAAGAAGGAAAAATTTTAAGTGCTTTACAGATATTATTAGCAACATTTACAGATCTTAGGCATTTATGGTACTCATCTTTGCAGGGGAAATGGATTTTCATCATGCTTTAGTAAATATTTTCTGCAGATACTCTATTAATAACCTAAATAGCACACATTCGAAACAGGAAAAGTTCTTTTTTTAATCCAGATCATACTAGCAGACCCTTATATAAATGTGCTTCAAAAGAAATGTATAGAAGACTAAATATTGCCTACATGCTGTTGTAATTTTCCTTACACTTCAGTTGGTTCATGCTCTCAATAATATACTATCTGCTTTTCTCTATCTCCTCCAAGGCAGAGTAAGTAATACGGGGTCAGGGAAGTGCTGGGAGGAGAAGGGCAGGGTTCCTGGTTAGGGCTCCACCCCCGGCCTGTGCCCCCAGACCTAGGTGAAGACAAGCATTTCTGTTTTCGTGCCCAAATGTTGCATTTCCCAAGACCACCCTGGCTTGCCACGCCCCCATCCTCTGCCTATAAAACCCCCCGAGACCCTAGTGGGAAGAGAGACAAGCGGCTGGACATCCAGAGGAACACACCGGTACAAGAGCACACCGACAGGCACCGGCAGAGGCCGGCAGGTCATCGACAGGAAGAGCGATGTGGAGTTTGGCCAGAAGGAAGTTAAGAAAATAACTCCACTTACAATAGTGCCCCCCAAATACATAGGAATAAACTACACAAACGAGAAAGACTTGTACACTGAAAACTGCAAAATGGTGAAAGAAATTAAAGAAGCCACAAGGAAATGGAAATAAATCCCGTGTTCATGGCTTGGAAGACTTAATATTGTTAAGATGCTTATACTACCCAAAATGATCTATATATTCAATGCAATCCCTATCAAAATCCCAATGATATCTTTTTCAAAAATAGAAAAGTTCATCCTAAAATCCATATGGAAATTCAAGGAACCCTGAATAGCCAATATAATTGTGAAAAGAAACCAAGTTAGAGGTCTGACACTTCTTGATTTCCAAACTTACTACAAAGCTACAGTAATCAAGACAGTGTGGGCTGGGCATATTGGCTCATGCCTATAATCTCAGCACTTTGGGAGACTGAGGCAGGCAGCTTGCTTGAGCCCAGGAGCTCAAGACCAGCCTGGGCAACATAGGGAGATCCTGTTGCTACAAAACATAAAAAACATTTGCTGTGAGTGGTGGCGGTAGATGCCTGTAGTCCCAGCTACTAGGGAGGTCAAGGCGGGAGGATGGCTTGAGCCCAGGAGGTCAAGGCTCCAGTGAGCTATGATGGAGCCACTGTACTCCAGCCTGGGTGATAGAGTGAGACCCTGTCTCAAAAACAAAATGAAACAAAAAACCAGTGTGGTACTAGCATAAAGACTAACACATAGGCCAGTGGAATAGACCAGGAATAAACCCTTGCATATATGTCAAATGATTCTCAAGAATGGTGCCAAGACTGCTCAGTGCAGAAAGGACAGTCTTCTCAATAAACTGTGTTGGGAAAACTAGACATCCACTTGCAACAGAATGAAGTTAGACCCTTACCTTATACTATGCACAAAAACGAACTCAAAGTAGATTAAAGACCTAAACATAAGAGGTAAAACTATAAAACTCTTAAAAGGAAACATAGGAAAAAGGCTTCATAACATTGTATTTGGCAATGATTTCTTGTATATGATACCAAAAGCACAGGCAACAAAATAAGAAATGAATAAATTGGACTTCATCAAAATTAAAAACTTTGTGCATCAAAGGACACTATCAACAGAATGAAAAGGCAACTCACAAAATGGGAGAAAGTATTTGCAAGTTATACATCAGATAAGGGATTAATATCCAGAATATATTGAAAATTCCTATAACTAAACAATAGAAAAGACAAACATCCCAATTAAAAAATGGGCAAAGGACTTGAATAGACATTTCTCCAAAGAAGATATATAGCTAGCCAATAAGCACGTGAACATGAAAAGATGTTCAACAGCATCAATCACTAGCGAAATGCAGATCAAAACCACAGCGAAATACCACTGCACACCCAGTAGGATGGCTATTATCAAAACAAAACAACCAGAAAATAGTAAGCATTGGCTAGGATGTGGAGAAACTGGAACCCTTATGCACTACCGGTGGGAATGGAAAATGGTGCAGCCATTATGGAAAAGAGTATGGCGGTTCCTCAAAAAATTTAAAATTAAATTATCATATGATCCAGCAATTTCACTTATAGGCATACACGCCAAAGAATTGAAAGCAGGGACTCAAAGGGTATTTGTACATTCATGTTCATAGCAGCGTTAGTCACAATAGCCAAATGGTGGGAGCAACCCAAATATCCATTAATGGATGAATAGATAAACAGTATGTGTATATACATACAATGGAATATTAATTAGCCTTAAACAGAAAGGAAATGCTGACACTACAACATGCTAAGTGAAATAAAGCAGATACAGAAAAAACATAATTACACTTACATGAGACAC
This sequence comes from Theropithecus gelada, assembly GCF_003255815.1. NCBI lineage: Eukaryota > Metazoa > Chordata > Mammalia > Primates > Cercopithecidae > Theropithecus > Theropithecus gelada. The sequence goes on from NC_037680.1 coordinate 36,318,967, forward strand.
CTAGATAGTTAAACTCACAGAGACAGAAAATAGAATAGTAGTTGCCAGGGTCTGGGAGGAGGGGAGAATAGGCAGCTATTGTTTAACGGGTACAGAGTTTCGGTTTGGGAAGATGAAAAGAGTTCTGGAGATGCATGATGGTAGTGGTGAACAACAATGTGAATGCAGTTAACACCACTGAACTGCACACTTAAAAATGACTAACATGGTGAATTTTATGTTTATGTGTGTGTTATGTATATTTTACCACAATAAAAAATATTAACTGCAAAAGTGTTTTGGGGAGATATGACAGTTGCAGGAAAATGGTAGAGCTGTAAAAATGCTTTAAAATAATGCACATTTAAGCTTAGGAGAGGCACAGTGGCTCACGCCTATAATCCCAGCACTCTGAGAGGCTAAGGCAGGACGATTTCTTGAGCCCAGGAGTTCAAGACCAGCCATGGCAACATGGCAAGAATCTGTCTCTACAAAAAAATTTAAAAAATTAGCCAGGCATGGTGGTACACGCCTGTAGTCCCAACTACTTGGGGGGCTGAGGCAGGAGGATTACTTGAGCCCAAGAGGTCAAAGCTGCAGTGAGTCATGAAGGCACCACTACACTCCAGCCTGGGCAACAGAGTGAGACACTGCCTCAAAAATAAATGAAAGTAAAATAAACTTAGGAGAAAATGAGATATTGCAGAATTTCTCACTTTTGGCAAAATTCACAAAATTGAATGCCATTTGGATTATTTTGTACCAATATTCCATGGCTGATTGATTCAAAATTTAGACATACATGGATTTAGCCAATTATGCGTTATAATTTTGGAACTCAACTTCTGCATTCATGCTTTGTCTGGAAGCAAAGTGGCCAGGCCTGAAAAGATTTTGTAACAATCAGCAAGCAAATACAGATTTGTTACTCAACAATAAGGATCTGTTTTTCTTCCCCTCTCTATTCCACAAAGTGTTAAAAGTCTTAGACCAGGAGCAGTTGCCTGATCACAAAAGAAATAAGTAATTTGTAGCAGGTGGTTCTAATTGTGCCCATCAAACCTGTCATTCCATTGTGCAGAAGAGTGGAAAATCAATTAGCAACTACAAGCTTGGGTACTGAAGAGTGACAGGAGTGTCTTAACTCAAACAGGAAATCAGTAATGGAAGAAAATGATTACCATGGCCGTTAGTGGACACTCCTGGATCTGAGAGACTTTCTGTCTACTGCCAAACTTTCTCAGACAAAAGATGCTGTTTGCAAAAATTCCAATGTGTATTGTGAATCAAAAGTAGTACAGTGTGGACCCTTGTTTCTTCCCTAATGGGGTCTGAATGATTAAAAATCAAGAGCACTGGCCCTTCCTTTCTTCAACTCATGAGTCCTGTGTTGGAGTCGCTGCTTTGAATGTAGACATGTTTAGGGGTAGCATAAGTATCTGTTAACTGACTTGGACAGATGACACATCCCTGTTCATCTGTATTCCCTCAGGGCTTGACTGGTGACCAGGCAGCACGCCAGCACAGGGCAATCTGGACAGGCCTAGGAGGCCAAGACTGGGATAAAAACAGACTTTCTATGCCATAGTTCTGCTTTAGAGTTGGACCAGGCATGAGCGCTGGCTACTGACTACAGTTTACCAGAGAAAACATTTAAAAGTATTCACAACATAGTCTTGTATCCAGTTTTGGGGAAAATGAAACAGATTTTTTTTCTCAGATACTTTCTGTCATTTGTATGAGGTCCCCAAAGGGTTCATAGAATGTGAAGCATTTGTTCTAACAGATTTCTGCCTTAGCTTGGGTCACTTTGGTGCTATGGGTTATCTGTAATGTCACTGTGAGTTTATCCATTTATTGTGCTATTCTACCTTCTTCACTTATTTCTTGTGTCTATGTTCTATCTCTTCAGCTGCTGGGTTTCAGAAAGCACTGGACAATAATAGCATGCCTTTTATTTCTTGTGTGTAGCATGTCAGTGTTTAATATAGGACCTCTCACAAAATAGGTATTCAAAAAATAATTTTCTAATAAACTCTTGGCTATTAATTTTTTGTGTGGTCAGGTAACATATGAAAAATAATTAACACAGTGCCAGGTATGTGGCAGGCACTCAATGAACATTAAACAAAAAAAAAAGAATAAGACAAAAAAAACAAGTGAAACAGTTAGACTTATTTTCTTTGGTAAAAAAAATAATGAAATTGTCATTAACAAAAGAGCATATAGCTTCATTGGTCAGGCTCCTGTAAAGTCCAATGTTGACTCACTGACTGGGGACTTCCAACCCAGGGTGCTCTTGGAACCTTTTGGGTGAGTTAATAAATTGATAAAGGCTTTCTTCTGCCTGTTAGCCAAACCTGTTGGGAGAAAGGTAAAACTAAAAACAATGCTGAAATACATCAAAGGTAGTGCTATATTTCCATGGGAGGATCTCCTGAAAGTAAAATGTTTCGCCAGGTGATTTAGTCTGCCAAATGCTATCAATCCATTTGAGTGTGTGTGTGTGTGTGTGTGTGTGTGTGTGTGTATGCATGCCTGTGCATTGTTTGGAACACAAGTGAAAGTAAGAGGGTAAGAGAAGGAAGGACATACTGGCAGCTTTGGATGTTGACTTCCAATGTGGGAAGAGCAGAGACATTATACAGGAATTCCTCTACAAATTAGACTTACACAGGAAGGGTCTCTAGGTAAAACCAGTTGTCCTATTTGCTGGTATTCAGTGAATATTTTTAAAGGCAATGGCCCAGGCAAATATGCAAGTGACTTGCTTTGCAGGTGTAGTTTCTTGTGGCACCACTGGAGTTCTACCCTGCTTCTGTCTTCCCCAGGAGGAATGGGTCTCCCAGGTGTTCCAGCCCCCACTGTCCTCCTGGCATCGATAGTGATATGAGGTCACCTTTGCTCTTGGTACTTTTATCCCCTACAGGTATTATGCATTGGTAGCATGCTGCAGATTGTATGGAGTGTAAAAAGGGCACAGTCTCTGTGCCAGCATCAGGAAGGCATATGTGCACAGAGAAGTCTCAATCTAAATAAAATAGAAGAAGTGATGGTGAGGGATTTGAATATCCGCTACATATTATAGTTTCTTTTCTGCTAAAAACACCCTGATACAACTCACATACATTACATTAAAAAAATACTTGTTAAGTAATGTGTTTTGGCTGAGCACGGTGGCTTATACCTGTAATCCCGGCATTTTGGGAGGCTGAGGCACTTGAGGTCAGGAGTTCAGACCAGCCTGGCCAACATGGTGAAACCCTGTCTCTACTAAAAATACAAAAATTAGCAGGGCGTGGTGGCGGGTGCCTGTAATCCCAGCTACTCATGGGGCTGAGGCAGGAGAAATGCTTGAACACAGGAAGTGGAGGTTGCAGTGAGCTGAGATTGCATCACTGCACTCCAGCCTGGGCAACAGAGCAAGATTCTGCCTCAAAAAAATGAAATAAAATAAAAAATAAATAAATAATGTGTTTATTTTCCAGTATAAGCAGTTAGAAGATAAAATCTAAAAATATCTGAATATATTAGAAAAGCTGGATAATTAATAAATCTTTATGGAAAGTAAAGGTCACCTTAAATTTTATTATTGATTACTCAAAAACCAATTCTGGAATAACACAGTATAATTTAAATTCGTCTCAATAAATAATTTAAATAATTTTGTACTTTGATATATAGCACGATTTAGATTTTGATGAGTTATGATTGTAGCTAGATTTTATCATTCCAAGAGCCCTCATGTCAAAGCCGTCTTGTTTCTGTTAAAAAAAATTTTAATTTACCTGTTTGTAATGGTTACAAGTGCAGGAGGACAGTAATAACCACTGGAAGCTTGGTCAAAGCTTCGAAGGACTGTGTCAATTTTGTAACAGAATCCACCATGTCTCTCCCATCCCTTAAAAAGAATCAAAGGGAAATTAAGGACACAATCTGATTTAGTTAAATACCAAGAGATATTTTTGCATACTCTTTTACCACCTACATGACTGTCTTCTCTTACTCCTTTAAAACTCCTTGAATTTTTGTCTTGATATTTTTATATTTCTTCTATCTGGTAACACCATTAACTACAGCCACTTCTACATTTATTTGATTTATTATCTTAAAACCTAAAATTTTTAATTTACTTAAAATGTGAAACCTTAAAAGTAAATGAAAATAAAGGGTACTCATTCGAGATCTCTGCCTCTCTCTCTCTCTCTCTCTTTCTCTGTCTCTGTCTCTCTCTCTCTTTCTCTCTCTCCCCCCTCTCTCCCCCTCCCTTACTTACAGAATTTCATATAAATGGCCCTGACAGGAGGGTAGAAATTAAGTGTTGGCTCTAGGGTCAGGATGCGTGGGTTTGAATTCTGGCTCCACTACTGTGCAACCTTGTTTAATACCTTAGTTTTTTCATCTATACAATGAGGATAATAATAGTATTTATGGGGCTGTTCTGAGAATCAGAGAAGGACAATGCAGATAGAGATTTCAGAATTCAACAGAGGGGAAAGAGAACATGAACAAAGAGAATATATATCTAGATAATATTATAGATTTTTCCAACTTTCATATTGATTATTTCATGTTATCCCACTGAGATTCATTGAGATTAGGGACTTGGATAAAGTCAAACTAGTGGATCAGCTGGGCCTGAAACCCAATTCTGGCATAGTCCAGGATGGTCTTGTTTGGAGCATAATGCTTCCAAATAGAAAATGGCCAATATATGTATTTTTTCTTTCTTTTTTTTGGGTAAAGATTATTACTAAATTAACTGGCTCGCCTTTTAGAGGGGAGGAAAGTAAGCTTTGGCACTCAGACAAAAATGACAAACACGCAGGTCTATGTCTTAACCCTGGGAACAATGAAGGGTGGCTCTATTCTTTGAAATCATGCAGTACGGTCTACGGCCATACCACCCTGAACATGCCCGATCTCATCAGAAATCATACAGTATGAAAGACATACATTCATTAGTCCTCTATATTTAAACTGAGCTATTTTAGTTCTTTTTTTCCAATATTATGATCACATGATTTTTATCTATTTTAATTTATTCACCAGTTTTAAAACACTCTTCATTTTATGCTATGCCAATACTTGCCAGCTTTTGATCAGTCATAACGTGATTTCTCATAAATTTCTTGGAAAAGATTTTGGTCTTGCGGTAAATTAAAGAAAACCTTAATTTAGAAATCAGCTATGTTAGTTCAAACATATCATTAACTGAGGTGGGAAGCACAGGAGCTCCCACATCCAGCCATCTAGGATCTGCTCTGAACTCACTCTCTTTCACCTCTATTCTCAGTCTTCTCTCTGTGAGTACCTGACAGCTCCATACAGCTCCTTCAGGCATCCCTCCAGGATAGGAGCAGGGATGTTAGACTGCTCCTGCACTTGGAAGGACAGGGAGAGGGAGGCTGGCAATCTGACCTTTCTGATAATGTATTTCTTCTTCGTTAGAAGTTTTTAGATCATAGGCTGCTTAGCAAACAAAAAAATCCAGTAACTGAACAGGCTCAAGAAAAGGGAGGGAAAAATAGATCTGGCATAGAATAATCAGAAAAACAGACTTGTTACTTCAAGGCTTTGTCCACACAATGAATGCGGGAAGGATAACTGAGTATATCAGTTAACCCTTTGTACACTAGGTGCTATTTCATTTTTAAATGAAAGGATGGTGGTGACAAGACTGAAGGAATTGTTCATATTGTCCAATCCCAAAAAAGTGACTCAGAAGGAAAAACAAATCACTTTTTTTTGCTTTGAAATTATCAAGATTGATTTTACAAATGGATTTTTCAAGTGCAGACTGTTTAGAAATTGCATTGAAGCAACGTTCTAAGAAAGAGAAAACTTTCAAAACCATATTCATAGACTGATGCATAATAAAATTAATGGAAATTTCCTCACAAAGCTAGAGAACTGGCTATGAACTCAGAAACTTTAAGTACTGCTAATGCTGGCTGGAAAAGGGAAGCCATGAACAAAAGTTTGAATAGAACATCAGTTCTGTTTCTGCAGTGTAAAAAGTTAATTGTCCTTTCAACAAAAATGAAACACGTTGAGTTTCCCGGGAAGCCACAGTAAGACAAATACCCCCACCCTCGCCCCTGCCCCGTCTTCAATATTTCAGATCAGGTAGAGATTAATCAGATATCAGCTATAATTCAGAAATTGTAATCATTAGATAAAATGGTGACATGTCAGCTATGGCACATCTATTTTCCAGCTAGAGTATGAAGAGTAGTTCACGTGTTTACACATTGATTAACGAATAAAATGAAGATTCTAAGGGGAATGGGTCATTGTTCAATTGCAACACAAAATTGGATTAGAAGAGAAAATAATTAAAGCATAGTTGCATAAAAACCAGGTCTGGAAAACTGTTGAGACTGATACAGCAGAGTTCACTCTGACTCAGAGGAACACAATTGTTTTCTGACATCTCACTTGAAAACTAGGAAAACCATAGGTCAGGCACAGTGGCTCAAGTCTGTAATCCCAGTACTTTGGGAGGCCGAGGAGGTAGTTCACTTGAGGTCAGGAGTTCGAGACCAGTCTGGCCAGCATGGCAAAATCCTGTCTCTTCTAAAAATACAAAAATTAGCCAGGCGTAGTGGTGCATACTTGTAGTCCCAGCTACTCGGGAGACCGAGGCACGAGAATTGCTTGAGCCTAGGAGATGGAAGTTCAGTGAGCCAAGATCGTGCCAGTGCACTCCAGCCTGGGTGACAGAGCAAGACTCCATCTCAAAAAAAAAAAAAAAAAAAAAAAAGAAAAAAAGAAAGAAAAAAAGAAAGAAAGAAAACTAGGAAAATCAAGTGTGAGACAGGGCATCACACAGACAGGATAGTCACTGTACAGATGCTGTATCAGGACCATTTACATTTTTAATCTCAAAAGAAAAGCAATCCCGTGTAGAAGATAGCAAGACAATGTTTCTCAGGACGAAAAAAAAAGAGGAAAGGAAAGAAGGGGGGTTGGGAAAGAGAGAGAGCAAGAGAGGAGAGAGAGAGCAAGAGAGAGAGAGGAGAGAGAGAAATTCACTTCAAATTGATGGTGGAATTGGTATCTAGCTATGAAGTTCCTGTACCTAAATTGCAATGTTAACAGCACTTACCTCTTGACATCCTGATTCAGCATCAGAGAGGACATGGCCTGCTTTTTTACAAATGTAAAAAAGTGTTTCTTCACAATTTTTGACTTTCCAGTGTCCCTCCTATGGAGAAAAATGTTACAAGAGAATGAACACACTCTGTGCTGATGCTGGTGGGGCCATAGCAATTCTTACAAATAAAAATATGATGAATAATGTGCTCCCGCATGGGATAATGTTTCAGGCAGCACCCCACTTTGTCATGGAAAGGGTTCACACTTTCTCTAGGGATGGGAGGCCCCTCTCTCCAGCACGAGTTCCAAGGTGTTCAATCTATAACTGGGTGGGCGGGAGAGAGGAAGCAACTATCAACAACTGGTGCTTCTTGATAGCTGCCATGTGTTGGCTTAATGCAGGGCGATTTTCATCTATTATCTCAATGCTCCAGTGAGGTAGGGATTATTATTCCCGTTTTAAAGGTTAGAGTTAGCATTTTACATGGTCCTAGAGTCAGTAAACATTGGAGCTAGGATTAATACAAAGGTCAGCCTGGCTTTCCATTAAGCTGTTCTCAATTTTTCTGTGAAAAGATGGGATAGAGCCACGGTTCTCAATCTTGAGTGTGCTCCAGAAGCACCTGGAGGGCTAACTGAAACCTAGCTGACTGGGCTGCAAGACCAGTGTCTCACTCAGTAGGTCTGGTGGGACTTGAGAATTGGCATTCCTAACAAGCTTTCAGGTGGTGTTAATGCTGTTGGTCTGGGGGTCACACTGTGAGAACCACTGGGATGAAGCCATCCTCCTGACCAAGTGAGAGTGCTGATACCTCTCTTCAACCAATTCTAAGTGTTACATTAAATGCTTTGCTGCTTTCATGTCTCTACCTGATGCTGGGGAAATTCCTAGAAGCTACCATGAAGCACCCTAGGTAATACTGGCATAGATGAAATTCACGTTCACCCTTCAATGATCCCTCCATCAGGAATTCGAACAGCACCACCCCATCTCCTCTTTATATGCTAGGCAGATACTTTCATGTTTTTCTGTAATCCTATTGAAGGCTACTCTCAGATCTTTCATTAATAACGATATAATAATTGCTAACAGATTAAAATTTTATCTTCCTGTAGGATTTTTTTTTTAATAACACAAATCAGAACCTTAGGCTAAAGTTACACAATTCAAATTCCAGGTGGTATTTCACACATCTAGAATTTTAGGGGAATGTGGAGCCCTTCCATGACCCTTAGAAAAATACAACATCCAGGGCTGACACCTTCATTTGTAAGAGGAGCCCTGCATCGCTCCCCCAGGGAGTCTTCCAGCAAACCATCCAGTTACAGGATAGTGTCAGGCATTCTGTAGTTAAGAACTGTTAGATGAATGGAAGAACAAATGAATTGTTTCCTAGGCTCTCATATTCAAATTTGTGTCAACTGTGATTTGTTAACTTGTTAATTATAATAATTATATTCATACTGAGTTCTACTCCAGGAAATAAATGTTATTTTTTATACATCTACTATTCAAGGAGCTTCTGAGTTGCCAGAAAAGGGGCCACAAAATATTACACTTATGGCAGCATTGTCCTGACATGTCCAATACTATTAATACCTATCCTCAATCTCTTAAAAAATAATCTCTGTCCAAATATTGGTTCCTGTTCTGTAAACTTGCAGAGCAACATACCCATGCCTGTCAATAAGAAATGATCACCTAAATTATATCAAAACTAATGAACCAATAAATCAGCAGATACTGTGGAATAAACTGTGGTGGGCCAGACGCGGTGGCCCATGCCAGTAATCTCAACACTTTGGGAGGCCAAGGAGGGTAGAGTCCAGGAGTTTGAGACCAGCATGGGCAACATGAAACCCCACCTCTACTAAAAATACAAAAATTAGCCAGGCGTGGTAGTGCAGGCCTGTAATCCCAGCTACTCGGGAGGCTGAGGCATGAGAATCACTTGAATCCAGGAAGTGGAGGTTGCAGTGAGCTGAGATCACACTACTGCACTCCAGCCTGGGTGACAGAGTGAGATTCTGTCTCAAAAACAAACAAACAAACAAAACATTGTGGTGGATTTCAGCAGAGCTAGACCCAAGACAAACATTGAGAGGTATTGTTTCTCCTTCTTCATATGGGGCTGAGAGACACAGCCTTAGCATGTATAACTGTTACTGCACTGTACAATTGTAATTGTCTGTGCTAGCATTAAAAGATGAAACCATGAAACATGTCACAAAAGTTAAGTGCTCAGAAATGCTTCCTGTTTGGCTGGCATAATTACTTTGTCAAGCCATGTCAGTAACATTTAATAAACTGCCTCTTGGGGGAACTTGACAGAGTATCCCGGTGGTTAGAAGAATAAGGACATCTACCAAGTCCCAACAACCTCCTAAAACTCAGCCACTGTATTCAGCAGCTATCTTGATCAAAGAGATTAAGTCTGTTTTAGGCATAATAAACTATTCAAATGGCTTAGGATTAAACTAATTCTGTATAATCAGATGTTTTAGATAAATGAGAGACTAGAACATAGGGATGAATGTGGTGTTCAGACTACTGGGACCACTCCATCCACGTGAGGAAAAGAGCAAGACTTGCCACTGATCCATAATTTTCAAAGAGGTTACACATACTGTTTAAATCCTTTTATGTGAATAAGATAAAGGAGCTTAAAAACCATCACTCTCCAGAGTAATCTTCCATCCCTCAGTTCTTCCCCTCATCTTCATCACGGCAGTCAATGGCACCAACATCCACCAAAACCGTGGTTGCTCAAGCCAAAAGCCGACCTCTCTCCCACCCCAACATCTAACTTAGCAACACCTCCTGTTCTCCAAAGCACACTTGGATCTGTCCACTTCTCTTCACAGTCACTACCCTAATTCAACTCTGGTGTAGCCTCCAAACTGGCTTTTCTGCTTCCATTTTATCCCTCTCCTAACCATTTTCTGTGTAGCAGCCACAGTTAATTTTAAAATGTAAATCAGATCATGCCATTTGTTTCCTTGAAGCACTTTATTGATTACTGTACCACAGTCTAGAAACCTGGCATTTTAGAATTCCTACTGCCCGTCTCTTACGACCTCCTCACCACTGGTCTCCTTTTTGATAATTCAACATAGCAAGTCTTGGTCTGTCTTTGGGCCTTTGCACTTGCTACCCTCTGCATGTTCTGCTTAGAATATTCTTCCCCCTTCTCTCTGAGAGTTTTTTTTTTTTTTTTTTAAGTCCAAGCTTAAATGTCAACTTTTCAGAAATGCTTTCTGTGACTATCTTGTCCTTCCCCAACCCAAGCTTTTCACTATCATGTCACATATTTCCTTGGAGCAATCATTACAACTATAATTACCATGTTTTTTCTGTGTGTACTTGTTTACTCTCTAACATGGAAGGCCCATGAGGAGCAGGGACTGTGCCTGTCTTGGTCTCTGCCAGAGCCCAAGGCTCCAGCATAGGTGGCCTTCAGTACAAGACCAGTAAAGTGAGCACTGAACAAATGAATTGACTTACAGACTGCTCTGCTGAGACACACAGCTGGCTTCTATTTGGAAAAATTTGCGGCTCAAGTGTGTGCCAATTAGTAAAGATGACTGAAGAGTCAGTAGACCATTCAAAGGAAACTGGAATTTTATTGCTGCTCAAACCAATCCATGTTTCTGATGCATTTTCTGTAAGAGATAAATGTAAATTACTTACGGGATCCTATTATTTGCAAAGGAGATAACACCCTGGAGTTACTACCAAAATATACCACTTCACATGTGATTTCTTCTTTATTTCTTTGCATAATGAAATCTGTTTAAGTCTTGGCATAAAATGTCTGTTTAAACATTTTCCCCTCTCTGCTATGGTTTGAATGTTTGTCCCCTCCAAAATTCAGGTTGAAACTTAATCCCCAATGTGGCAATATTGAGGGGGAGCCTCTAAGGGTCGAGTGGGTCATGAAGGCTCTGCCCTGATGATTAGTGGGTTAATGGATTAACTAGTTCTCATGGGAATGGTACTGGTGGCTTTATAAGAAGAGGAAGAGAGACCTGAGATAGCACACTCAGCCCCCTCTCCATGTGATGCCCTGTGCCACCATGGGACTCTGCAGAGAATCCCCATTAGCAAGGAGACCTTCTCCAGATGTGGCCCTTTGACCTTGAACTTCCCAGCCTCCATAACTCTAGGAAATAAAGTTCTTTTCTTTATAAATTACTCAGTTTCTTTGTATTCTATTATAATCAATAGAAAATGGACTAAGACACCCCCATAATATCCAGATCTGCTTGATATAGGCCTTATAAGTGAGGCAGAGTGTGAGCCAAAGCCAATGCAACAACAAAGCCTAAGCAAGTTGAATTCCTGGGGCTCTGATTTCTGCTAGAATCATGTATGTACGTTAAGTAGATCTGAAAAGTCTGGTTTTGCTTCTGCCTAGAGAAAGGAAAAATAGGAAGACCCATTGGATTATGAAAAGGGCATGAAACAAACTTTTAATGATAGTCTAGCTTAAAGATAAGTTTTTTTTTCCCCCCAACAGATGTTGGTGAGGATGCAAAAAAAGGAACACTTATACATTATTGGTGGGAATGTAAATTAGTACAACCTTTATGGAAAACAGTATGGGGATTACTCAAAGAACTAAACATAGAACTACCATTCAATCCAGCAATCCCATTACTGGATATACACCCAAAGGGAAAAAAATCATATCAAAAAGACACCTGTACTCATATGTTTATCACAGCATTATTCACAATAGCAAAGATGGAATCATGTAAGTATCCATCAGAGGAGGGCTGGATAAACAAAATATGGTTTTTTATATATATATACACACACATATACACATATATATGCATATATATACACATATATACATATATGCATATATATACACATATATACATATATGCATATATACATGTATATGTATATATACACATATATGCATATATATGTATATATACACACATATATACGCATATATACACATATATGCATATATATACACATATATACACATATATGCACATATATATGTGCACATATATACACACACACACCCCTCACGGAATACTACTCAGCCATAGAAAAGAATGAAATCATGTCTTTTGCACACAGGTAGCACTTGAGGTGATTCTGCTAAGTGAAATAACTCAGAACATCAAATACTGCATGTTCTCATTTATAGGTGGGAGCTAAACAATGGGGACACATGGGGATACAGAGCAGGATAATAAACACTGGAGACTCCAAAAGGTGGTAGGGGTGAGGCTGAGGGTTGAAAAATCACCTGTTGGGTACAATGCTCACTATCTGGGTGATGGGACCGCTAAGAGGTCAGACTTCACCACTGCAATATATGCATGTAAGAAATACTCACCTGTACCTCTTAAACCTATTTTTTAAAGTATGTTTTTTCCTTTTTCTTTTTTCTGCCATGAGAAAAAAGGAGCAAAACCTCTTAAAGGAATTGAAGTGGAGTTGCTGGAAAAGGAATTAAAACTTGACAGCCTAGGTAAGAAAGGACCCTATGTGGCTGAAAGAGATGTGTAAGTGCCCTTGTTGAGATAAGCAGCCCACAGGGTTCTTTAATCCCAAATGCAAAGGATTAGGAAAAATAACAGAGAAGGATGCATGTTTTCACTCCATACTAAAACCTAACAATTGAAAATGTCATCAAAGTAGATCCTGGAAATTTTTTTGTATTTTTAAAAACTGAAAAATGAAATAAATAATTTCAGTATTTTTCAGCAGAAGTCTATGTCAAATGCATGACACATTGAAGAGCAAGCCAACTCTGATGGACTCAGGCTGGGTGGAAGCCAGGAGCCTAAAACTCCTATACATGGGGAACAGTCTGAACATCACCTCACCAAATAAATTACCCATGTTCACCGGCTAAAATTGTTTAAATCCAATTATTTGCCTCAGGGGTTCCCTTTAGTATGTGGATTACATGATAACAACACACTACTGCTATCTAGTGGCCATAAAGCTAAATTACAGGTTTAGGTTTTTCACTAGAAGTTTTAGGAAATGAACTTTCCTACTTTACAAAAAAGTTAAAAATCATCTAATAAATGTGGCATATATGAAGATGTTACGAAGTTTCTGAACATGTATTTTGTAAAAATCCAATAAATTTGAACTCCTGAATAACATTTAGAAACTTTAAATATATGTGTCATGAATAACCACTTTTAAATAACTTAAATTTCTTTTCAACTCTACTAATAAAAGTAGTTACTACATTATATTTTATACCTCTTAAACCAAAGGCAGCTGGGACTCACCATCTCCAAGGAAGGTTACAAGAAACTCCACCTCTGCTAATGAGGTTATATCTATTAATGCACTGTTATCAGCCTGACAGGAACGCAAAGCCTTATGCCAGGTCTTTTCTTCTTTCTGAAGTTTGTAGCAATTACGATTGTAGGGATTCCAGCCAGGCTCACAGTGGGTAGCATAATATTTCCACGCATCTTTTTCTTTTTAAACCAACAAAAAACAATGTCATTTTCCACAATTATTTTAACATTACTTATTACAGTTTATGTAAATTGCCATTTATATGATTACTTTAAAAATGTGAAAAACAGAAATATACAAAATGACATATATCATGGAATTCTAGATCTTCAGAGTTGAGAAGGGTCTAATCTATGATCTAGATCTAGATCTAGGGTAAAATGAACCTCAGTATTTCATTTTCCAGATGAGCTAGTGAAGGTACAAAGAAGTAAGGAGAGGAGGGATGGCAGCAAAATGGCCAATAGAGACACCTGTGTCAGAAGCCTTTGAACAACAGCAATTCCATCTTGTTTAGGGGCTGAGTAAAATAAGGCTGAGACCTACTGAGCTGCATTTCCAGAAGGTCAGGCATTCTACAAGATGAGACAGAAAGTCAACACAAAATACAGGTCACGAAGACCTTGCTGATAAAACAAGCTGCAGTAAAGAAGCTGGCCAAAACTCATCAAAACCAAGATGGTGAGGAAAGTGAGCTCTGGTGATCCTCGCTGCTCATTATATGCTAATTATAATGTATTAGGATGCTAAAAGACACTCCCACCAATGCCATGACAGTTTACAAGCCATGGCAACATCAGGAAGTTACCCTATATGTTCTAAAAGGGGGAGGAACCCTCATTTCCGGAAATTGTATACCCCTTTCCCAGAAAACTCATGAATAATCTACCCCTTGTTTAGCATATAATCGAGAAAGAACTGTAAGTGTAATCAGCTGAGCAGCCCAAGCCGCTGCTCGGCCTCTGGAGTAGCCAATCTTTATTCCTTTACTTTCCTGATAAACTTGCTTTCCTTTTATGGATTCGCCTCCAATTCTTTCTTGGGGTCTGGATTGGGACCCCTTTCTGGTAATACCTGGCACTCATCCCTGCTATAGCAGCAGCCAAGGCAACGAATAAATGATTACATTTTCACAAAGACAGCTGAAGGAGAGTGCTGGAGCACATCAAGGGAGTAGCAGAAACAACATGGAGCACAGAAACCCTTGCCACCCCCCCGCCCACAATCTCCCCCAGTCCCCGTTGGAAGCAGCTTAGAGCCAGGAGAGACTTCTCCCTGTAAGGAAAGGATGAGCAAGAGGACCCCAGCAGCCTCCAACACCACCAGCGTCACCTACAGTCCTTGCTACTGGGGACCCCTGCAGCCTTCACAGGCACTAAGCCCAGTTGAGGGGGCTGCCTGGAGTCTATAGGACTATGCTTGCCCCAGAGAAAGTTCTGACGCTGTACCCTGTCTCTCTGTGGCCTATGGGGCTATTGTGCTGCACCATCTTGAAAAAAGAACCACTGCTAGAATGTCATGTTCTGCTCCGGTAGTGAGTAGCCACAGCACCTCTCCATCCTTGAGGCTTTGTAACCACTGCACCACTTCTACCTCGTGGCCCACCAACCCCGTGCCAAATTGCTGTGGGGCTCTCACTCTACCTGGCGTGGCCAAGTTGCCACGAGCTGCTCTATTTACCTTTCCTGGTTGTTGCTGTGCCATGCCCCTCAGAGCCTGAGCTGGCTTATCACCCTGCCTCCAAAGAAATGGTGCCTTGGCCTCCCAGAGCAGTCATGTTCCCAGGAATGTGTACTGAAGTGGCGCCCTGCCTCCCAGGGAATCCCTGCCCTGGCTGCCGAGAGCAGTCACACCTCTGGCACCTGAGCTGAAGTGGCTCCCAAATCCAGGGGAAACAGTGCTTTAGCTGCCCAAAGCAGTCATACCCCCCAGCACCTAAGCTGAAGCAGCCCCATCTCATGGGGGAATGGGTGCCTTGGCTGAGCTGAGCAGCTGTGCCTCGTGGGGCTTGGCTGATGTGGTACCCTGCATCCAACGGAAACAGCATTGGCAAGGCTGGGACATCCTGCCCTCCAGGCCAAACAGCTGTAGCACCCTGCTTTCCTGGAACTGGACTAGTCCCACAAAGCCTGAACTGCTGAGGCACCCCGCCTTCCCCGGGAGAGGAGTCATCATTTTGCTGCTCCTTGCCCCCCAGGAAACAGGCCATAGCTATATGCCACCATTCCTGGGTCCTTGTTGCTACTGAACCTGACCTCACAGAGTCTGAGATTCTGCTGTGTCCCACCATCCCAGGGTCCGGATTCACCACTGCCTGGTGCTTCACCCCTAGAGCTGGAGTTGCCACAGTGCCATACTGGTTCTGGTTCCCAAATTTCAGCCATGCGCTGTTCCCTGGAGCCAAACCTCCAGAGTACCCCTTCTTCCTTGGAGGTAAATATATAGTCAAATTCAGAATGTTCAAATACTGTAATGGTGGTCTGTAAATCATTTATATCTCCAGTATGAAGATTAAAGTCAAAATTGTCAAAAATAGGTTGGGCACAGTGGCTCACGGCTGTAATCCCAGCACTTTGGGAGGCTGAGGTGGGAGGATTAGTTGAACCCAGGAGGTCGAGCTATGATCATGCCACCATATTCCAGCCTGGGCAACAGAGCAAGACCCTGTCTCTAAAACATAAATAAATAAGTAAATAAATAAATAACCAAAATGCTAAAACATAACTATAGCTACAATAAATTAAGAAATACACAATATTAAAAGATGTAAATAGTGACATCAAAATTTTAACTATTGGAGGTAGGGTAAAAATCTAGAGTGATTGTATGCAACTAAAGTTAAGCAGTTATCAGTGTAAAACAGTCCATTATAACTACAAGATGTTTTATGTAAGCCATATGATAACCACAAAGAAAAAAAAAAAAAACTATAGCAGATACACAACTGATAAAGAGAAAGGAATTGAAATTTAGCACCACATACACAAAAAAAATCACCAAATCACAAAGGTAAACAATAAGAGAGGAAGAAAGAAAAAAGAATCTATAAAACAAGCAGAAAACAATGAACAAAATGGCAATAGTAAGTCTTTACCTATCAATCATTACTCTGAATGCAAATGGATTAAATTGTCTAATCCAAACACAGAATGGCTGAACAGATAAAAGGTTACTAGGAGTCAAAGAGAGAAAATGAGCAGAGGTAAGAAAAAGGATACAAGTAGCAGATCTGTAGGATGAACAAGTCTAAAGGTCTAATATACAGCATGAGGACTATAGTTAATATAGTGTATTCAGGATTCTTGATAAATGAGTAAATTATAGTTGCTCTTGTCACAGTGGGGGAAATGGGTAACTAAGTGAGATGATGCATGTGTTAATTTGTGTCACTAAAATAACCATTTTACTATATATATATATATATCCTATGACATCATATTGTATACTTTGAACATATATAGTAAATTTTATTTTAAAAAATAGTAAAAAAGTAAAACAAACAACAACAACAAAACCAAAGAAGTAAAGAGACTTGACAAAGGACATACAATGAAAGCAGGGTGTTGGGACTAGGTATAAAATTTAACAAAGCTGTTTGTTTTTGAAACCTTTTTACATTTAAAAGAAGTATTATGGAATACAATTTAAATGGTATTTCAGGGATTTTATACATAGTGTATGGGTGAGGTAGATATTTATCCTCAGCTGAAAAGAGCCTAAAACTCTGACAACTTCCTCTAAAATGGGTATGACAAATAGGTTTCACTTTGAAGACACGTCTTGAGTGTCCCCGGTGTTGCTCTGGGCTGATACGGATGCCAGGTGGGGCTTTCAGGAACACAGTGCCATGATGCTTGGACATTGGAGGGCAGTGGTGATGCACATGCTATATGTTGGTTTTCCTTTCTCGCGAGACTGTCCCCTATCTGATGATGGCATTTTTTGCCTTATTTTATTAACCACAACGAGGTGCCTCCATTAAGAACGAATTTAAACTAAATATGATTTCACTGTGGGAAACAAAACATTCTTTTAAAATTGTTTCTAGGACTCTGACAGCAATTGGAATCATGGCCAAAGAGTGTTAGAATTTTGTATATCATTGACCCCAATGGTTTTCAGCCTAAAAAAGTACTCATGACACCCTTTTTAACTTGGAATTTTAGGCTGCGCGTGGTGGCTCACGCCTGTAATCCCAGCACTTTGGGAGGCCGAGGCGGATGGATAGCCTCAGGTCAGGAGTTCGAGACCAGCCTGGTGAACATGGTGAAACCCCATTTCTACTAAAAATACAAAAATTAGCTGGGCGTGGTGGTGGGCACCTGTAATCCCAGCTACTTGGGAGGCTGAGGCAGAATTGCTTGAACCCGGGAGGCAGAGGTTGCACTGATCTGAGATCGCGCCATTGCATTCCAGCCTGGGTCACAAAAGCAAGACTTCAATCGATTCGCAGAAGAATGTGTTGAACTTGAAGCAAAGCAAATAATCCAAACAAGCTAACTTAACTACTTCCATTTCTGGTCTTCTGACCTCAATTAGCAGACCAGAAGGATAAATATAACAGAAGAAACGAAGGGTGGCAGGAGGGAATGCAAGATGGCATAAGAAAGAAAGAAAAAATGAAGAGAGAAGGAATGGAGAAAGGAATATGAAAGAAGGAAGAGAGGGAGGGAAAAGGACAATAACAGGTGGTAGCAATTTCAGCAAATTCCTGAAATAATGGACAAATCTCTACATTAAAAAATGGCAAGATGCTTCTTTTTTCCCCAACTTGTACCCCATATTCTACAAAACTTCTAGGCTCAGCTATTTAAAGGAAAATGAAAGTTAAAACTCGATTGTCAGAGACAATATTTAAAAATGATAATTCAGCTTATTATTTTAAATCTAGAGTTTTTCTAATATTTTTGCAATGATTCTTTATAAAATGGCTATATTGGCCGGGTGCGGTGGCTCACGCCTGTAATCCCAGAACTTTGGGAGGCCAAGGAGGGTAGATCACGAGGTCAGGAGATCGAGACCATCCTGGCTAACACGGTGAAACTCCATCTCTACTAAATATACAAAAAATCAGCCAGGTGTAGTGGCGGGGGCCTGTACTCCCAGCTACTCAGGAGAGTGAGGCAGGAGGGCTGAGCTTGCAGTGAGCTGAGATTGTGCCGCTGCACTCCAGCCTGGACCACAGAGCGAGACTCCGTCTCAAAGAAAAAAAAAAAGTTATATTTTTATCTCTACATTTGGAGTTAAGACATTAATTCTCAGAGAAACTAGAAAGAGGTTATAGACCTGAAAACAGAAATAACTGGACTTCTGGTAGTAGATTGTGATTAGATATTATTTAAGTATTAACTCCATCTAAAAAGTCCTGCATGTGATTTCAGGGAGGAGGGTGTGTTACTAATAAGAGATTCAGAGTGTGCCAGAAAATCAATAAGTAAATAATTATATAAAATTGTTTTTTAAATTATGTTTAATTTCTAGGGGAACAATAAATAAAACTCAAAACTAGAATAGAAAAAGAAATGTATCTTATTTTTCTAATACAGAATGACTAAGAGTGCAAATTTTTTAGAAGAGAGGAAGAAAATGTTTGCTATGCTCAGTTTATTTCAGTTTTTTAGTAAAAACCTAAATGCATTTGTTAACATCACAGTCCCTTTGACATAGCAGATATTATCTAGTTACACATTTTTTCATATAAACTAGATTTAGCTAAGTTTACATTATGAATTATTAGTAAAAATTAGAGAAATTTACATATATTGAGAGGACAAGTAAACAACACCTAAGAACAACTTAAAATAAAAACACTTACCAACTATTTCATGATCAGTGTGGTTTAGATATTTTTCACATATATATGGCAAGGTGGACTCACAATCCCGACTCCTCCAGGCACTTGGCATAAATGAACTAAATGTTCCACAGTGATTTTCAACAAATGGCTCAAAATTTACCTCTGAAAATACAAAGAGTGTGTTTAATATTAGAAGCAAAAGCAGCTAGTTTAATATATATTGAAATGTAGTTTCAGCATCAAGGGGATAGCCTTTTTGCTTGTCATATATAGTAAATCCTGTAAAGATGTTATATCCTATAAGATGTTATCCATGATTTTGCAGTTACAGTCCAGGCATGTCAATTAAATGATTTCCCAAAGATTCCAAAAGACCCAATTTTACTATCTTAAAGTAGAGAGATACTTTGCAATTTGTAGCTATTTTTAAAGCAGCAGACCGGAATCTTGGCTTGTACCCAAATTCTCTTGCAACTTTGGCTAAAAAGCTTATCTTCCTGGACTCTATTTTCTTGTTTGGAAAAGCTTGCCTTAAAAGAATTCAGTCAGGTTAAAAAATGTTTATAAACTACTCTCAGAAAAGCATGTCCTATGTGCATGGGAAACGCTGCAGTGTAAGGCTGCAGGATGATGCCACGTGACAAAGGCAAAGAAAACACTGCGGGTACCTGGGCTCCAATTTAGGTAGTTGAGCGGTGTTCCATCAGAC
The DNA here is from genome assembly GCF_003255815.1 of Theropithecus gelada. Classification (NCBI taxonomy): domain Eukaryota; kingdom Metazoa; phylum Chordata; class Mammalia; order Primates; family Cercopithecidae; genus Theropithecus; species Theropithecus gelada. Next base: position 36,338,848 of record NC_037680.1, read on the forward strand.
CACTGCCAGCCAGCGTGTTCATCCAGCTGATTGAGACCGATCCACACCTCCACTGCCTTACTGCTCATGTGCTCTGAAATGAAAATTATGAAGCTTCAAAAAAAAAAAAAAAAATCTAGTGTTACACATCTTTCTTGTTCTCCTATTCCTGGATCATGGAGTCAGAAATTAATCCCAGTCAATGATAGGAAAGGTGCAGAGAATGCACGTGGTGCTTCTGAGTGATAAAGCAGGCTCCCACCATCTTGAGAAACAGAGCAGGCTCACTGACAGCTGTTTTTCAACTGTGAATGCTTCATGCGAGTACCCAGAAATGTTGCCTTTCACGGTTGTCAATCTAGACAAGGGTGCATGGTTGCACACTTGAGGCCATCTTACTTGAGTGAGCTCATGAACTTAAAGGTTTTATAGGGTGGAGGAGGAGGTGTGCAGGGTCACACCCAGAAAGTGAACAGAGGCACATCTTCAAAGGTAAAAAAGTGTGCTGGAGTAGATCAAGGAGGGGTGTACAGTGTGAGAGCCACTAGGAGTTGTCTGCTCAACAGGAGGGACCAGAGTGTCTCGGGGCATCCCTAGCAGGTTGGGACCTAAGGCTGTGTGCAGTGCAAACTAGAGGCTGCTTCCACAGCTTGAGGTGGAGGAAGATTTTATGGCAGGCTGGCTCTGTGGCCCCTCCTCTTAACCAGTCCACTACAACTCTCGGTTTAAGGCAATACCATGTTTGTTAAAGACACTATGAATAAAAACATGCATTGACGTGCAGAAAAACATAGTTATCAAGATTATAGAATTATGGGAATTTTTCTTCAGTTTTTCTTTCTGTGCACCTAAATTTTAAACATTCTTCCAGAACAAATAGGTACTATTTGTGCAGTAAAAATGGGGGTCGGGGGGACCAAAACCCAGTATCAGAAACGTAATGAAAGTGGCAATTTTGTGACGCTTTGAAATGTTGCCATTTACTCTTTTAATCTACAAAGGAGAGCATTGTTCGCTTACAATTCACCTGCTTCAGAGCGCAATGTATTTTTAGTCAGATGCAGGGGTCCTGCCTGAGATTAAGACCCTGTCGGATAAGAGTTATAAACAGGGTGACCGTATGCCCCCGTTTTCCTGGAAAGCTCATGGTTCATGCTGGTAGTTCCAGAATAGTTATTAATCACAGTCCCTTTTACTATCAAAAGAGTCTCAGTTTGGATGATAGACTGTATGATTACCCAGGTTGTGAAGGTCATTGTAGTCATATAACAAGGCTGCAGCATCCTCAGTGACTAGACATTTCAATACAATTGTGAAAAACTCAAAGAGCCTAACCCATTTAGGAAAAGAGAAAAAGGTGCTTTATAATTTTGAGATCCCCAGAAATCAATAAACAGAAAGAGCATCCTATACGTGGGTTTCACCCTTCCAAGTTTCCATGGCATTCACATGGAATCTCTTTCTAATGTCCATTTGATTATTCCTTTCAATAGCACCATTTGATTAAATCATTTAGCAGGTCTTATGATGATAAGAAGTGAAATGGATTGACAAGACAGGGAGTAATTTTCACATTTCACATCCAGGCAAGTGCCAAGTGATATTTTAAAATCTAGTTAAAATATTAAAACGTGAATTATTCTTATCTTGGAATTATTTTGAATACCCATTGTGCAATTGTTTCAATAATGCAGATAAAAAATCATTGTGCAATTTATAATCGGTGTCTGAAGGCACAAAAAACCATCTATTTATCTTTATGACTAAGCTGACCCACAATACTGTAATAAGAAACTAGAATTTAAATTCCTTTGGATATTTCTTGGCATTCATGACAGCTTAGATAATTCCCTGTACCATAGTACATGTTCACCAGAATTAGCAAGAAACATTAGATTATTTTCATCATTAAAAAATACCTTGCTTGGAATGAACAGGTTTCTGTCTTTATGAACAGACTTCTGTTTTTCCAAACAATTCCCAAAGACTAATTATAGAACTGAGGTAGTTAAAGCAAAGTCCCTGACATGTCTTATTTTTTTAAATTGTTATTCAAATTTGATGAATAACTCCAGACCTTCTCATGACAGATCCTGGCAGTTAAGATAGATAATTGTAATTCATAAATGGCATGTAAACTTTTATATGAAAACCATTTCAGGCTTATAATGATTTTGAAAATTGATGTTTTCCTGCACTATGACTTACTCAAATCAAATTCAATAATAATTTCTGACTTTTGCACAGCTGTGGGGAAAGGGTGGGCACACATTGCTCATTCATTTCTTACAATCCTTCTGGAAGATATTAATGACTTACAAAAGCTTTAAAGTGTGCTTACTTTTCCATCCAGTGAACGCACTTCTGCAAACTTATAAAAAATAATTGGGGAGGTATGCACAAAGCTATGTGCAGGGATGGTTTATAATATCAACAAATAAATAAATAAAAAACAAATGGTTTCATCAATATATCTCTAGTAAAAGGAGATTCGATCAATGTATTACCACTAACCTATACTACTATGTAACCATTAAAAATTATTATGTAGATCTATATTTATAGATACAGGCAAATGTTCATTATATGCAGGTAAATAAAATAACCAGATTACCAAACTGTGTACATAGTTGTTGTTAAATGGTTAACACACACTGAGTGTTTGTTATGTGTGCCAGGCACTTTTCTATGATTTCACCTGTATTAAAATATGTAATCCACACAAGGAATTTGCATTATTATTATTTCCACTTGGTAGAGGGGGAAATTGAGGCACAGAGCGGTTAAATCACTTGCTTGAGTAAGCCTGCTACTCAAGTGGTAGAGGCAGGATTCAAACCCAGGTGGCTCCCTGCTCTTCTAACCACTGTGCAATAGCTGCCATGTTTTTATTTATTTTTATTTTTTATTTATGTATTTATGTATTTTGATATGGAGTCTGGTTCTGCAGCCCGGGCTGGAGTGCAATGGCATGATCTTGGCTCACTGCATCCTCTACCTCCCAGGTTCAAGTGATTCTCCTGCCTCAGTCTCCTTAGTAGCTGGGACTACGGGTGTATGCCACCACATCCGGCAAATTTTTGTATTTTTAGTAGAGAGAGGGTTTCACCATGTTGGCCAGGCTGGTCTCGAACTCTTGGCCTCAACTGATCCACCCGCCTTGGCCTCCCATAGTGCTGGGATTACAAGTGTGAGCCACTGCGCCTGGCTGCTGCCATGTTTTCATATAATACCATTTTTAATATATACTATGTATGTACACATGCATTTATATGTTTTTGCAGAGAAACACAGTTATCTCTGGATTACAGAACTATGGGAACTTTTTCATTGGTTTTTCTTTCTATATACCTGAATTTTACAAATTATTCTAAAATAAACATGGACTACATATGCAATAATATTTGAAAAAAACTGGCATCAAAAACTGTTAATGAAAGTGACTAATTTTGTGATATTTTCTAATGTTTCCACAAGTTTTTAAAGAGGTGTGCGTACACACATACAAATACATTTAATCTATAAAGGAAAAGTAAGAGGAGAGTGTAGGAAATGAGTGAAACACAAGTCTTAGTTTACTGGCACAATTCTTTTAACACATTATTGTCTATACTGTTGTTTAACATATATGTGCTTTTGCTTTTCCCACCAAAGTTTAAGATTTTGTTTTTGGGACCCACCAAAAGGCCTATGATGTACCTGCACATGGTGAATGATACGTAAGATTTCATTAAATTAATAAAATGCCTAATGATTTATTAATGGAAATGGAATGGCTAAGATCTCCAGAAGAGCAAGAAATAGCCCTTAAATTTAGAAATCTTCCTGATTCACCTGTTAGAACTGCAACTCTCCTGAGTCCCTTGCTGTGGCCTCAAATTCTCTTCTCCAAGGGGGAGAAAATAAGAAAGACATCACTGGATGCCAAATGGAATCACTCAAGGTTCATGGAAACATTTTGGGTGAGAGTTTTGGGCCATATTAAGGAAAGAAAAATATTTTCTAAGAGCTTTTTTTTCAGAATATATTTTTGTATATGTGAAAACAGTTAACAACAGTCTTTTTATTGTATCAGTATCAATGTGCATCATCCACCTACTTACCCCTTACGAAATTTTCTTCAGTTTCATCTGTAATACTTAACAGAGCACCTCCTTGCATCTGGCATGAAGAATGTGCCTCGCTCCAAGAGAGAGATGAAAGCAGGTTGAACTGGTAACAAATGTGTGAATTGAGGTCCTTCTCCCAAATAGTATCACAGCTTACTTCTGCAGAGGCTGGAAACAATGGCCGTTAAATCATCCAAGTCTTATTTTATCTATACAGCAACATATTTGTAACATAAATCTGAACGGAATTATTCCATCTTGCAATCTCTAAAACTTCAGTGCCTTATCTATTCTTGATTAGATCTTTATGATAAAATCTGCATTGCTATCCCATTGTTAAGATACGGTTAAACTCTTTCATGATTTACCTAAGGAAATATAAGAAATCACCTATGAAGAAGCTATAATCCTTTCCAGAGTAATAATAGGAACCAGTTTTAAGAGAAGGAAATGGAAGCGAAGTATTTGTGAAAATAAGATCTGAGTTCTTTTGTCATTTAGAACTTTACATTGAAAACTTGTGTCTTTAAAAGTTCATTTTAGTGGATACAAATGTTATTTCAAAGGCATTTCTTCCCAAATACAAAATGCTAAAACAAAAGGATAGAGTAGGAATATAAGTCAATAGTAAACACAAGTTTTCAAATAAACATCAAGCACCGGAACACTGACATATAGTTTAAGAAAATTCTTTCAGCCAAGACGAATAGAAGCAAGATCCACTTGTAAGACACTGGCCGAAGACTGCATAGTATGCTCAAAAGTAAATTAAATAAAGTATGAAATGTGGAGCTGAAGTCTGAAGTGTTTTGAAATAACAGAAAATTAAGACTGAGTTTGGGTGCTTTTGCTAACATTTTAAATCAAACTCCAAGGTGAACAAAGTAGCCACAATAATGACCGGAAATCAAACTCAAACAGAAAATATCAGAATGTAGAGAATGTGAGCCATACTGCAGCATGACTGAAAATGACTGACAGATAACCAGCTGAAATCTAGGACAGCCTTTCCCAAAGTGTGATCCCCAAAGTAAGACAACTTTAAGAGGCTCCCCAAGAAAATCTGAGACACAATGCATGCATAGGGTTCTCTGGGAAATTCACAACAAATATTAGCATATTCAAGGCTCTGAGAAGTTTTGGAGTAAACAAACATGCTTAATTTTAATTCAGTGCACTTCAAACTTATTTGACAATAAAATCCGTTTTGTTTGTCTTTTTCTCCCTCATAACACTTAGATGGTCCCCTTGGGATATGTGGAAAGTTTATTTTCATGTCTGGTTGCAACACACATTCCAGAGGTTTTAAATCACATATAAATCTAAGGCTGTCTATAGAGTTTCCTGACTGATACATGTGTTTATAGAAGGATCCAAGATTAAAGGAAGGCAGAAGACAAGGCTATCACCAAGTAACACTCAAGGGAAGGAAAAAAAAGAAAGGAAAAAGAGAAGGGTAATTTTCAGTAACCATTTTGCCCTGGTGGCTGAAATTTCCCAATTGAGATGGAATCCTTGATTGTTTTCAGTTAAAATGCTAGGCCTTCCCTGAGATGGACAATATGCTACTACGTGTTATGAGACACTAGTTCAGCCATACTCACCCACCATGACAGCTGAGACCATGATGGGGGAGCGGGGGTGTGTGTTCATAGTTTTGGTGTGCATAAGAATCATTTAGGACAGTCACAGTGGCTCATGCCTGTAATTCTAGCACTTTGGGAGGCTGAAGTGGGAGGATCACTTGAAGTCAGGAGTTCGAGACCCGCCAGGTCAACAAAGCGAGACCCTATTGCTACAAAAAGAGAAAGAAAGAGGCTGGGTGTGGTGGCTCATGTCTGTAATCCCAGCCCTTTGGGAAGCTGAGCCCAGGAGTTCAAGACCAGCCTGGGCAACATGGTGAAAATTTTTTGAGTGCTGACATGACACCACTTGATCTTGTGTGATGGGTTTTGGTCAATACTTTGTTTCATGCACAAAATTATTTTAAATATTGTATAAAATTACCTTCAGGCTATGGGTATAATGTATATATGAAACATAAATGAATTCTGTCTTTACACTTGGCTCCTGTGCCCAAGAAATCTTATTATGTATATGCAAATATCCTAAAATCAGAAATCCAAAACACTTTTGGGCCCAAGAATTTTGGATAAGGGATACTCAGCCTGTATAAGAATTTGTACTTCTGTACAGGCAGACACAAGTCCTTTCTCTGCTTCTCTAGGTGAACTGCACGTCACTCCATGGATCTCATTTGTAAGTTGTAAGTAACAAATGGAATGAAAATGTTGTTGTAGACACTGTGATGTGCTGCTCTTTAAGGATTGCTTTGGCAGAAGAGTCTCTTTGCCCATTGTCACTCTCCCTTCCCAAGGGCAGTTGACAGACCATGACTGGTCAATGCAGTGATATACTTAGCCCCCGTCTCCCAACAAGGGGCAACTCTGAAGGGTCACCCCAGCTTGAGAACTCTGAATAGAGTTGGTCTAGGGGCCGTCAGGCCTGCATCAGAGCCTCTTCTGTGTAATCCTGCTCTCTTCCCTTCCTTTCCACATGAACTGATCCTGAAGGGGCTCCCCAAGAAAATCCCACATGTTAACCTTTGGCTTAAAGACTGCTCCCCGGGAACCCACCACCTTCCACAGGCTCCCACCTTGACCTGGGCATTTGCACTTACATAGAGTCTCTCCTTCCAAGCCACAGAAAATGCAGGATCAAAGGCTGGCGTTTCAGGTATGTTTGTTATTCTGGAAAAATTCTAATCTAAGGGCTAGAATCCTATTGTTATATTCTTTACATCTTTGATTGTCTTTATATCATCTCTTCTATTGTTAAATTATGAGCTCCAGGGAAGCAATCGTGTCATATATAACTGAGTCTCCTAGTACGTGATGAGAGATTACCAAAATCTTTTTCATGGTGTTATAAATAGGTGATTTTCCCCTCCTAAACTACATCTCTTTTTTAATGAACTGAAGTGCATACATAGAATGATTTGGGACGTGTTTCATCCTCTTTTAATTTCCCACTTAGTCTCTCATCCACTCAATCTAGCCATTAATGTATATCTTGTTTAAGGCCATCAATGCCCCCTGTGTTGCCAAATTCAGCAACTGTTAGTTTGAGACTTTATCAAACAAGGCCCTTCATCAGCACTTGGCAGGCTGAGTTCCCTCTCCATGCTGATTTACTCTCTTTGCCTGACTTCCCATGCCAGGCTACCCTTAAACCTCCCTGGCTGCCCCCTTTCAGTCTCCCTTGCTGATTTATTCTTCTCTACTCAAATTAAATGTTGGAGGCCTCCAGACTTGGCCCTGAGCCCCCTTCCTTTCTATTCTACACATTCTTTCTGCACATGGCTATCTAACCTGTTCTCATGGGTCCATTTCCTATAACTTCCAAATACATAGAGATCATTACATCTACCTACCTAGTCCACATCTCCACATAACTGACTCACATATAACATGTGCCAACCTGAATAGTATTTAATTTTCTTTTCCAACGGTATATCTCCATAAACTTAGCTATGCATGTCAGAAACATGGAGTCTGAATTAATTTATCACTTTTTCTCCTAGCCTCCAAGTTCTTAGGAGTGAGAAGTCCTACTCCTGGTTAAAAACCTATATGTGATTCTTGAGGCCTGACCATAGGCAGTTACAAAGCCTTTACCTGGCAGGCCTCATGGGGGAAAGCTGCCCCTACTCCAGACTTGGTGCTGAGCTGGCACACTGCAGTTTCTAAAGAGAGTCATAGTTAAGGTTCAGGCCCCTCAGGCCCATCGTGCTCTGCGTTATTTGCATTTCTGGCACAGGTGCCTTCCGTTCCTACGTCTCTTTCTGTGTGAGGCCTTGGGCCAAGGTCCTCTTCAGGTGCCTCTGCCGAGGCTGGTATGGAGCGGGAAGGAGAGGAATCTTGAAGACACTTTTTCCCCACTCTGACTCAGTGCTCTGTACTTTTCGACTCCTAGCTCTTCCCCTCACCTTACCCCAACCCAGAATCTATACAACTGAAAAGCCTTTGTTGTTGTTGTTGTTGAGGGGTCTCTCAACGGTGAGCTGAGCTGAACTCCACATCTGTGCGGATCCACTGACCCTGGATGGCGGTGCTGTTCCCTGGGGAAAAATGGAACAGGGGGAGGTGGCGAATTCTTCTTTTATTCTCTTCATTATACCATCGTAGTGAGTGATGAGCAGCCTAACACCTTCAGTTTTGGTTTGTTGCTTTAATTAGCTACTCCAACACACGACAGCTCAGCTGTCTCCAGCCCAGCTAAGCTCCTGACAACCAGGTCCTGTTCAGTTTATCTACAAGTTAGATCTTCAATACATCCACATTTCTCCAATCCCCTTGCTGCCACCTAACTGAAGCCACCACTATTCCTGGCCCAGACTATTGCTCTAGCCTTCTAACTGGTCTGCAGGATTTGCCTATTGCTCCCTTCCAAGCCATTCGGTATAATGGAACCAGAGTAATCCTTAAATATCTTTTTTTAAAAAAAATCATCACTGCCCTGCTTAAAACCCTTTGATGGCTTTCTTTTGCACTTAGAATTAGGTAAGTCCTTACATTTATGACACTCTGAACTATCTAGCCTGTCCATGAGTTGGGCTCTGTCTGCCCTTTCAGAATGTCTTGTTTCTCTCTCCTTCAATCACTGTACTCTTGCCATGTTGACTTCCTTAGATTGCAATAACCTCTTTCCCCCTTCAAAACCTTCAGATATTTGGCCAGTGACATGCTGAGGGCTGGGGGTGGAGGAGCAGTCAGCCTGGACAGGTGGGCGTATTTGATTGATGACATTGGAAGTGTTAGAGCATGTGCATGGTGAATCAAAAGCATGCTGTCTTTTACTTGATTTTATTATTATTTTTTAGTTCTATTTAAACCATATACCCCCTTTATTGCCTGCATCCTATGCTGACCACTCCCTCTCCCCTTCCTTTGTACATGGCTGCATCATGCATCTCTGGGTGAATATCTAATTCCCTCACTTTCCATTTTGACAACTTCTACTCATCTCTTGGGAAGTTCAAATACAACTGCCTCAGGAAAACCTTCCATGACTCCCAATTTTAACTTTGGTTTCTCACTTATAATACTGTATTTTCTTAAGGTAGAACCCATGACAAACTGTAATTATATATTAATTTGGGTATTATACTTGAATGTGAATGTCATCAGGGCAGGCACGATGACTTTCATATTTCACATTCACAGTTATAACCCCAGGAGCCAGAGAAGTCCCTGGCACATAGTAGGTGTTCAACACCTGTTTGTTAAATGGATAAATGAATCAATGGTCTGTGGAAATGGAGGTCAAGGTCAGGTCAGGCATGCATTGTTGTAGAAGACAAGAAGAGACAGCGCCCTGAAGAAGGCATAGACAATTCTTTTGCGAATTCTCTTTACTTAGAGAATGAGAGAGAGAGGTGTTTTCAGGAGGCAGAAATGGGAATGAAAGAATTGCATCATTTTTAAGATGTTATTTTAAGACTCACACAGAGCTAACTGCTAAGGAAAAGGGCCCAGCAAAGAAGCACCGGGGGTGTGCACTGGAATCACCTAGAAGTTTGTTAAAACACAGATTGCTGGGCTGCACTTCTAGAATTTCTGATATGATGGTCTAGGTTGTGACTGCTACTTGCATTTCTAGCCAGCTCCCAGGGAATTCCAACGCTGCTGGAACGGGGACCACACATTGAGAACCATTGAGATACAGGTTAGAGAAGGTTGGATGGGGTGCTCCAGAGTCCAGGTGGGGAGACTTGGCCTACATAGGAGGAGGAACATCATCCTTGTGCATAAAAGGAAGGAAATAAGGATGGGCACAGACGCAGGTAGGCTTAAAGACGAGGGAGCAGGAAGTTGCCAAACTGCCTGTCTGATGGATCTTTTTGCCATTATGAGGTAGGAATTGAGGTCACCTACTGAGAATCAGAAAGGAGACTGGAAGGTAGGGTTAGAAGTTAAAGGAGAATAGAGAGGTTGGCAGGGTCGTCGTGGGGTGTGAGAGCTGCATGATAGAAACACATAGCATTGCTGATTCATATTGAGGGCTCAGGAGAGAGCAGCCATACCTTTATTGTATCAATCTGCTTGTTTTTCTTTCTTGCAGGGGGAGGGGGTGGGCAGGCGGTGACAGAGTCTTGCTCTGTCACCAGGCTGTAGTGCGGTGGTGTAACCTTGGCTCACTGCAACCTCCACCTCCTGGGTTCAAGCGATTCTTCTGCCTTAGCCTCCTAAGTAGCTGGGATTACAGGTGCCCACCACCACACTCAGCTAATTTTTGTATTTTTAGTAGAGATGGGATTTCACCATGTTTGCATGCTGGTCTCAAACTCCTGACCTCAAGTGATCTGCCCTCCTCGGCCTCCCAAAGTGCTGGGATTACAGGTGTGAGTCACTGTGCCCAGCCTAAATCTGCTTTATTATAGAATTATATAAAAATAAGGTTCAAGGGCAGCCATATCATTTCACAGGTTGGTATTGTAAAAACATCTCAAATTAACTAAGTGTGGTTCTGCAGCTGCGTAAGGCACACAACCAAGAAAGACCTAGAATGGCCCATAATTGCCACTAAACAAATCCAGAGAGATTCCTGTATGTCATCCTTATTGCTGAAGATGTTTTATTACATCTTTCACTGCTAGTATATTTGTGTATGTGTTTATGAATACTACATTTAAATTTTGCTCATTTACAATCAACTTTTTTTTAAAAAAAGGTAGCATCATTTTACACTGAGATATTTAAAAAAAAACTCCCACATAAGAAGGATGAGATACAGTAGTACAGACCTTTACTTTATTCCACTCACTCTTCTCTGACCTATCCACTTGTTGACCCCATGGAAAGAGCCATCGGCTTGCTCAGGTTTCAATCTCTGACATGTCATTTTGAGTTATATTGGCTACTGGGAGCCAAAAGTAACGAGAAAGGAAGAAAACTGGCACTGAACAAATAAACATGCTCTCTGCTGGTTGTGGTAAAGGTCAGGAGAGCTGGAATCTGGCAGGCTGTCGAGCAGAGGAAGCTTCTGAGCTGTAGGAGGCTGAACAAATAGATAGACTGGGGAATGAAAAGCCCAGAGCATCACTGAACCCAGGCTTCCACTGGGAAACTATCATTGGCTATAAGCGACAGAGGATGGTGGCGGGGTTCTTTTCAGAACCTTAAGGAGAATGTTGTAGTTTTTTTTGTTTTGTTTTTTTTTAAGTCCCTAGTATTAGAGCCAAGTGAAGCATGTGTTAACTTTATTAGTATTGATTCATTTATTTGGTTTTAACAATGACCTCTATTGGGGATGGAAAAGGAAAGAGAAAACATGATGCAAACAAAATGACAATAATAAAAATAACATGACATCTGGTTCAGGAACCCAAGGAGTGTAGGGATTACATGCACACACACCTACATGCATACATTTAGATTCAGATAGAGAAGGCTGGTGATCTGACAGTTATAAAATAATGAAATGCTTTCATGCTGGTTGGTGAATAGCCACTGTTCTCTGCTTCTCTATTACCCACTGCTGCCCCAGCCGTCCCTGTACCCTACTCCTGCATTCCAGCAGCTAAGGGGTTAATATCAGCAGAGGGCCTCTGGAATTCCCAACCCCACACTAAGGTCTCCACTATTGATTGACCAATAGCCCATACCATATTGGCTGTTAAATGTATTGATATTATCCCTGTATATAGATGTATATTGCATATAATTATCTCCATATTATTAATTGCTTGATGATGAATTATCTGCACCAGGGTCACCTGGGGCACTTCTCAAAAATGCAGATGTTTGGGTTTTACATACTGCTCCCACTGCATCTCTGGAAGATGGGCCAGGATATGCATTTAAACTATCTCCCAGGTGATTCTAGGGCATTGTCTCAAATACAGCCTGCATTTTCTGGCATACAGCAAACCTGTCTGTCCTGTCTTCTCTCTAGATGCCAAGTTCCTTAAAGGGAAGATCTTAAGTCCTAAAACTCTTGGCATTCACCACTACGCCTAGCTTAGGGCTTGTTGACTGACAACAGAGAGGAGAAATCGTGGATTCAGAAGTGTATGCTGAAAAGATAAATTGGGTTTGATGCTGCTGCTGCTATTGTTGCTGCTGCTGCTGGCCACAATGGTTAGCCCTTGTGGGTGCTTACTGTGTGCCAGACATTATGAAAAGTGCCTTGAAAGCTTCATCTAATTGAATTGCACAATAATCCTAATAGGTACTGCTATTATCTACATTTTATGGCTGAGGAAACGGAGACTCAGAAAGATGGAGAGAGCTTCCCAAAATTTCATTGTTGGGAAGAAGCAGGACTCCAATCTTGACCTGTCTGATTATTTCAAAGTTTATACTTTCTTATTTACTAAGCCATACTAGCTCTTGGATTAGAAAACAATTCTACAGATACTTTATAAATCAGATTATTTGGAGTTAATCTCTTCAATTTGCTTTTGCTTCAAATTTATTTGTTGCATTTTATGTATGCGGAGGGGAGACAGGCATGGGAGATGAAGACTGTAAGAGCTGTACCCTCTGACTCACAGACACCACGGGAAAGGAAATTGAATATAGAAAGTAGGAGGCATATATAAATTTTCTCTAATACTTGAGAACAACTGGAAACTTTTCAGCTAAATAAAAAGAAAATAAAGGCCGGGCGCGGTGGCTCAAGCCTGTAATCCCAGCACTTTGGGAGGCCAAGGCGGGTGGATCACGAGGTCAGGAGATCGAGACCATCCTGGCTAACATGGTGAAACCCCGTCTCTACTAAAAATACAAAAAAAACTAGCCGGGCGTGGTGGCGGGCGCCTGTAGTCCCAGCTACTTGGGAGGCTGAGGCGGGAGAATGGCGTGAACCCGGGAGGCGGAGCTTGCAGTGAGCCGCGGAGATCAGGCCACTACACTCCAGCCTGGGAGACACAGCGAGACTCCGTCTCAAAAAAAAAAAAAAAAAAAAAAAAAAAGAAAATAAAATAATAAAGCACTAACTGAAAAAAAAGTTAGAACATTGCCACCGCCATTGACCTTTGAAAATCAAGATAAGAAAAGAAAAAAAAATGAGGTTATATCCAGAAGGTAAGTAGTAAGGAAAGGGAGTCAAGACAAGAATCCACTGTCAAGAAATAATGAGGGCAATTGCAATTTTAGAAAGATCATCAAGAGGCCAGCTGGTGCCTGGACTTGACAATGGACAAGACAAGCAGCCTGGATGTGGAGAAATTAAGGCAGCTCATAAGAGGTAGTGGATTGAAAGGCTAACTGGGTTTTATATGCAATCAGGTTTGTTTTGACGTATCCAGCCAAGAAGCTGGGATCAATGAGATCGCAGAGTATTATAATTTAATTCGGGTTAAAACATCATTATGCACTGAGCTTAATGAAGAATGGCTAATTAACATCTCTTGAATGTATGGCAAAAAGAATATACATTAGAGTTGTCTTTTCAACGCAAAAACAAAAACCCCATTCAAAATCTGAATTAATAGCATCAGGGTGCTTATTCAGACTTCAGTATATCAATCCCAGTGCTTTTGTTTAGATACAGATAACTTTCTAATCCTCTTTGATTCATTCATGACATATAGAGAAGACAAAATTTATTCTTACTGGGATCAGGGCAAAATCCCCACTTTTCATCTCTTTCATAACGGCTTGTCGTGGCACACCACAATAAGTCATCTTCCCGACCTTCACGGGTACACTCATGATGCCACTGATGGTTATACTGGAAGGGAAACATACACGGCATCCCATGGGTGTTCCCTTTGATTGTGTGCAAATCTAGGAGAAAGAAATGTACAAAGTCAGACATGTATGATGTCAGCTTTACCTTTGGAAACTGCTATACATCAAAAGCATTTTTTATGGACTGAAACCCTCTTAGGGGCAGATACTCACTACAACAGAGTGAGCCCTCAGGTCCTCACTGTCTCCTGTCAGTAGAAGTGTGAGACCAAGAGCTGGGCTCAGAGGAAGTGCTGATACATGGTTTGCTTACGCATTTATCTACTTGTTTACTTACTATGGTGAGCTGCCACAGTAACATTCATACTTGTGGATGGATGAGAAGGAAACTTTAATGGAGATTTAACTTCATAATACCTTCCAGTCCCCAAATACATCAGCCATTAGCATCTAAGGCTCAATAGATTCATAGGCATTTATTAATTTACTCATTCAATAACTATTTATTGAGCATTTAGTGTACTCAGTACTGGGGATACAACAGTGAACAAACCAGCATAAGTTCCTTCATGTGGAACTTCTATTCTAGCAAGGAGAGAGAAAAAGAAAGCAAATATACAAGTAAACATACAGTATCATTGCAGGTAGTGAAAAGTGCCATGATGAAAAATAAATAGGATGAGAAGACAGAGTGGGGGGTGTGTGTGCGTGTGTGTGTGTATGTGTGTATGCATGAGACAGAGGGAGAGACAGAGAGAAAGAGAGAGAGGGAGAGACGGGATGGAGGAGCACAGGGCACTACTTTGGACAGGATGGGCAGTGAAAGGCCTCCCTGAATAGGAACTGGGTGACCCGAGAGTGCAGGTCTTTAGACAAGAGTTGATCCAGCAGAAGGAAGAGCAAGTAAAAAGAACCTGAGACAAGAACAGGTGTGGGAGAATGAAGAAGAGGAAGGAGGCCCTCTGGGAAGGGGAACCAGGGATGTACTGGAGTGCCAGTGCACATAGGGCTGTCTCCCTGCCATACTGTGGGCTTTGGCCTCTACTCTGAGGGTGGGGGCAAGTCTCTTGCGCATTTCAAATGGAAAAGTGACAGGTTCAGATTTCCATTTTTAAAGAATCACTGAGGGTGCAAGGGGGCAAACAGCCGACATGGGGAGAGGGTGAAGCCAGACAGCTGACTGGGTGACTTCTACAATGATCTAGAGTGAGACGATCATGCAGACGTAGCCTGCTGGCTGCCTTCTCAGAGTTTTGCAATACTTGGTCATTCTTGGCCTTAATCAGGAATCAACAAAAACTTTTCACGACTCAACTGGGGTTGCCAGTGGTAGGTCCTGGGGCAAAAGGACCAGCTGTGGAGAGCCTCACCTCTTTCCCACAACTGGCAGGGGTGACCTGAGCTCACGACATGTCACCAGTCACCAGCCTTAGCAGTTAAGGCTACTTAGGAACCGTAGGTATTTCAGGACATGCCCTTTTCTTTCAGTCCCCTTCCTTCTACTCAGAAGCATATGTTCTCTAGAATCTTCTCCTGCATGCACCATGAATGTGGGTATGTGGCTAAAAAAGCTAACATAAAGCAAAATAGCAAGTTCCTCTTCAGAACTGTAGATTATTCAGAGTGCTGATTTGCAGCACTAGCTTTATTTTAGTGAGCCCTGAAAATGCCTGGTCCTTGGCTCTGTCTCTTTTTAATCATTTCTTCTGTAGGAGTTCCTTGCTCTGCTTCCCAGGACTGTACAGAATTCTTAGGAAGATATGCTCTTGTGAAAGCATAACTCTACAGAGCACCACAAGGTGAGGGACTCCGCTTGTCCTGTGGGCCTCTGTAAACCAGGTGCCTAGCCCAGTGCCTGATCAATATGGGGTGGATTTGTCAGCAGTGTTATATAAAAATGTGGGATGAATGGATGGATGGATGGATTGATAGATGGATGGTTGGATAGAGTGAGCTACCAAACAAACCCTGAGGGACAGGTTTGAGATTTTAGAATTTAACTATGTAACTTTCTTTATTTTTTTTTTCTGTTAAGAAATGACAAAGATAACCATAGAAAATGAAATTCCCCTCTAAACCATGCTTCCCCCCGACCATGCTTGGCACACACCAAATAACCCCTGACAACAGTCTGTCATTTATCTTCAAGTGACTTGCAACATGATTATCGCATGAATGCCAGCCAGCATCAGGAGGCATTGGAGGTGCCCTGGATACATACCTCCATAGGTGGGGATGCGTTTTTACAATAAGAGAAATGGAGGCAGGGAAGGAGAAGTTATTATATTTGTCATGACAAAAGTCTTCAAATATCTTTTCCTTCCACCTTCCTTTTCTCTCTCTCTCCTGTCTGCTTGTTCTTTCTCCTCCTTTCCATTGATTCCCAGAGTCAGTTGAATGTTTTTCCTCCCAATACCTTTAAATTCTGAGAAGTTCTGCTTCTTTAGTAGAATGTAGTATGTCCATTCTGAGACTCTCATAACCCTTTTACCATAAGCAAGGAAGCAACTAAAATGTATTTAACAGAAGTCCCCTGAGGGTCCAGGCTTTGTGTACTTCTTTCACGTAACGCTTTACAAATCTTTACTTATAGGCAAACTTTAAAAAAATACTATTCCCTGAGTGTTTCTTTAAATTATTTTTACCTTTGTGTAGATATTCACAAATGTCTCCACCACTGGACACATAAGAAATCCACTTATGAAAATACTTCCGTGAGGCCACCACTGTGTTGTCATGCGCCACCTGGACGGAGTACTGCAGCGGGCCGGTGATCATCTTCCTGTTACAGCGCCACCGCAAGGAAACGAGGGTGGAGTCACATTCGTATAAGCTTAAGGGCTGCTCTGGGGCAGATAAATTCAGGCCCAGGCAACCGCTGCCTCCTACGTTAAAGAGGCCATGGTTTGAAACCCATTTCCACAGCATGTGCTTGTTTGCTTGCTTGCAGTTCTCCAGGGTCAGTACCGATTTACCTGCTTGAATGCATTTCTTCAGACTCTCACTTTGGATAATAAATATTCCTTTATCTGAAACAAAAATCAAAGACCTGGCATGAAATTTTCATATATAATTTACTAGCATCATGAGGATCTCAGCGTGCATATCTAAGTGCGATATGCCACAGTTGCCGGTCATTTCCCACAGATCTGGCGTTGTTGGGCAGGGCTGAAGGGCTTTATTTCCATAAAACAAAGGAGTTTCTTGGGAAGCATAAAAGGGCTTATGCAGCTAATGGGAGAGCTCTGATCTAAGACCTCATTGGCCATATAGGAACAAGGGTTACCTGTCAATCCACTCAGGTCTGTTACTGACAGAGAAGGTGTGCTCACACAATTGGTTAGAGAGGGGGATTGGTAATAATACTCAGGGCTCCTGGGGAGGGACACTGGGGGCCCATGGATGGGACAACACTGTCTCAGACAAATGCCTGAATGTTAGGGACACAGCTGCTGAATCAAGAACCACTGAATGAAACTCTCTACCATCAAGTTCCTGTAGAAAACTGAAAGGCTATCAATGAAATGCTGCTTTGTGATCTGATGCAGGATTCAATGCTGGTCAGAACACAGGGCTTCTCAGCAGTACAGGGGTGGAGGCGGGGACCTCTTGCTATGGGGATAGACTCTTAGTAGGAGAGGGCTTGCTGGGTGGGGCTGGCAGAAGCAGGTAGATGCCCAGGCCACTAGCTATGGCACCACACCTCGAAACACGAGAGGTGATGGACCACCATTACCGTGGCAGAAACCAGAGGCCACATGGACGGTTGGAGAAAGTAGGCATTTTGTGATATGCCCCTGAGCTCTCCTTCCTGGAGCTGGAAGAAGGGATTTGGGTGAGTTTCCTATGGAAAAGCTGGTGGGACCCAGCCGGGGAATACATGTTAGCTGCCAGCCTGCTACCTGACTTAACCCAAGTTGCGGGCCTGGAAGGCACCTAGTACTCAACAGTTAGTATGAACTTGTTTTCTCTCAGGCTTTTTGAAAATGGAAACCAAGTCTCATTTATTTGGTCTAAGCACGGAGCGTGTTGCGCACATGATGGAAATTCAGTCAGTGCTTGCTGCTGATGAAATACACCAGCTGCTGCTGCTTCGGCCTTTGGCTGCTGAAGTCACCTCGGTCATGTCTGGTCAGGCCCTGGCACTCTTTTATTCTCCCAGTAACTGGGTTCCCCTTTTCTATTTTACTTCCTGTCTATTTTTTCAAAACCCTGAAGGGACATGATAGGGTTCCCTCGAATGTCTGGGGTTTAGGGTGGGTTGTGTCATGGAGGGCAGAACAGGTACAGGCAGAGGCCTTGGAGAGGTTTGGGACAGTGCAGGACAGGTCTTCTCACAGATCCACGAGGGAACAATGCTTCATTCTGGTAAATGTTCTTTTGGTTTCTCCAAAGTTAATCAGCCTGAGGAGAACTGATTTACAGTTACCAAAATCACTTAAGATACTGTTTCAAAAAGATTGTCAATGTATTAATAAATGCTATACCTCATTTAATAATTGATGACCTTACTTATAGCCATAGATTTGAGGAGTTGAATTAGTTGTCATAGAATTGCTTTGATCACCGTACATCAGAGTAAAAGAGAGGGGGTGGGGTAGGGAAAATGAATGGTTTTAGGGAGATTTCATTTAGATCAGGAAATTTGTTTTCCTAATGACGGCCTTGTCTGCATGGTTATTAGCAATAGTGATTCAAAATCAAATCCACCTCTCATCAATGTGACATGGAGTCCGATAATTAACCTTCTGTCCAACTCTCCTTTTCACCTTTTCATGCCTGGGTAGAATGTTCACCTTAATTTCTGTTGTAACCTACTAATTACTTTCTAGTTAACCTAGAGTTCATTAATTTTTCATCAAAGGATAATTATTTTACTATAATGGTTTTGTAGTTCAGCTTCTACCTAATATATATGTTCAAATGTATTATAAGCTCTGCAACGTACTGACTGTGCCTCATTTTATACACCTCAGATAGGTATATAGATGACCTGGCTAGTGGTTGAGAGCTCTGGAGTCACGTAGAACCATCACGGACCCGCTGTGTAACTTTGGGCAGATTGCTCCATCTCAGCGAGCCTCGTCTTTCCTCCTTGAACTGGGACTATGTATGGTACTCACCTCTTAGGGATGTTAAGGATATTCCATTGAATAACCCATGAAAAGCACACCACATACTACCATGAAAAGCCTTAGGAAATGGGAGCTATCATTATTACTTTATCCCTCTGACTTCCTGATTCTTGGTCTATAGATCCAGCTGCAGACCTGGTTGAACCTACAGAGTGCTAATCTCAGCATCCCTCAAAGGCTTCTTCTCTTACACTGTTAGCACAAAAGCTTATTTTTACTGCAGTTTCTGCAGCACACAGTGGGCGCAGACATTTTAGTTTTAAACAATGCTATCGCTTTTTTTTAAACAATCGCTATCACCTTTTATGGAGGAAAAATACTCTCCAAACAACCAGATAACAAAATCTTTGTCTCATTTGTTCAAATATGTGTGCAATGATGAATTAAGAGCCTTCATCTGTTGATTTTCTGCATTACCCACCAGTAAAATCTACACTGTAGGTTTTTTAATAGGAAAGAGAAAAATACATGGTGTTGACAAGCAGTGTGTAGATGGGGGGAACGGGTGGTCTGTGACTAAGTGGACATGAAAATTACAAACCTAACATTTGGGGTGAATAAATATTGTGTGGGGCGGGGGGTTTGAAAAAAGGTCTTGCTCTAGTAACCCAGGCTGGAGTGCAGTGGCACTGTCACCGCTCACTGAGGCCTTGGCCTCCCAGGCTCAACTGATCCTCCCAACTCAGCCTCCTGAGTAGCTGGGATTACAGGTGTGTACCACCATGCCTGGCTAATTTTTTGTTTGTTTGTTTTTGGTAGAGACGGGATCTCAATATATTGCCCAGGATGGTCTCCAAACTCCTGGGCTCAAGCAGTCCTCCCACCTTGGCCTCCCAAAGTGCTGGGACTACAGGTGTGAGCCACCATGCCTGGCCAATAATGCTTTTAAACTTCCAAATTAATAAGTATTAAGAGAAAAAGAGTGGCAGAAATTGGAACTTCTGTATCACACTAGCAATCATAAAATTACCTTTCCAAAACAGAACATATTAGACACACCTAATCCATTGCTGCTTAATTTTGGGGTGCTACTTATATTTCCATGCCAGCTGCATTTAGGAAATAGCTTTAGAAAAGTTCTTCAGAATCTGCCATAGGCAAGTAGCTCTGGTTCACCAATAATAATCAACATGCTGCCTCCAAATATACTAAGTTAAAAAATGACTTGAGCCCATTTTTCCATTAAGTTATAATAGAATATGATCCTGGCACTGTTAATCTCCATAAATTCACTGAAGAGAAAACAATTACTTTCAAACAGACTATGAGGAGACTTAATATAGGTATCAATATTCTGATTGTTATTATATGCACATAATGTCTCTAACAAAACTATAATGTGAAAATAAGCCACCAATCCTTAGTGTGTGTAGTTGCTGGATTTTTTAAAAGATGAAAATCAAATGTGGGAGGAATCAAGATTGATTATACATGTCAAGGACATCAGTTCTGCTTGAACACTGATTAAGTGATTAATGAAGTACTGCCAGAATTACTAAATCTCTTTGCAGGAAAATGTTATTATACTTCCCTTCATAATTATAAGTTTAGGAGGAGAAAAAGGATTGATTTATTAGAAGACACTTATAAGCTAATTTCTAACCTTTTTTTCCTAAAATAAAATCCATGGAAGACAGTGGTTCTACTTTCTACTTCTGAGTTCCTTTAGGAGGAGATCATTTCAGATCCACTCTTTAGCCCCATAAGATAATGTGTACTCTTCTAAGGAGTGGGAGGAGAATGTTTCATTGATCAACTGTTAAACCAAAGTTTAGGGTATTACCTTTATGACTGCGTATGGAACATTCATTCCTTCAACTAGCTTTCATTGGATGCCAGCTACTTCATAGACACTGGGTAAGATGCTAGAGATAGAGAGAAATTATTTGCCTAAATATCTGTCCTTTGAAACTGTGTATATTTGTTCTGGAATCATGGGAATTTGGCTAGCTAATGAAAAGAAGGGAGTTCCATCAGTTCCGAAGAAAACATTATAATTGCATTCAAAATAAGCCCTTAATGGTGGGGCGTGATGGCTCATACCTGTAATCCCAGCACTTTGGGAGTCTAGAGCAGGGGAATCACTTGAGGTCTCTACTAAGAATACAAAAATTAGCTGGGCTTGGCGGTGCATGCCTGTATTCCCAACTACTCGGGAAGCTGAGGCACAAGAATCGCTTGAACCCAGGAGGTGGAGGCTGTAGTGAGCCAAGATCATCCCACTGCGCTCCAACCTGGGGGACAGAGTGAGATTGTGTCTCAAAACAAACAAACAAATAAACAACAACAACAAACTGATACAATAAGCTCTTAAAAACAAGTGATAACACTTATAAGTGGGAGGTGAACAATAAGAACACAGGGACACAGGGAGGGAAAGAACATACACCGAGGCCTGTGGCAGGGGAAGGGAAAGCGTCAGGATAAAGAGCTAATGCATGTGGGCTTAATACGTAGATGCTGGGATGATAGGTGCAGGAAACCACCATGGCACACATTTCCCTATGCAACAAACCTGCACATCCTGCACATGCATCCCGGAACTTAGAATAAAATAAAAAATGATTTTAAAAGATGTTAAAAACTAAGTGATAACAAATAAGAGAAAGAAAATAGGCCGGGCGCGGTGGCTCACGCCTGTAATCCCAGCACTTTGGGAGGCCGAGACGGGCGGATCACGAGGTCAGGAGATCGAGACCATCCTGGCTAACACAGTGAAACCCCGTCTCTACTAAAAAATACAAAAAACTAGCCGGGCGAAGTGGCGGGTGCCTGTAGTCCCAGCTACTCGGAAGGCTGAGGCAGGAGAATGGCATGAACCCAAGAGGAGGAGCTTGCAGTGAGCTGAGATCCGGCCACTGCACTCCAGCCTGGGTGACAGAGCAAGACTCCGTCTCAAAAAAAAAAAAAAAAAAGAAAATAACCCAAAATTTAAGACACCGAACTGGCTCTTCAACTGATGTCACATGTGAGTTGGACAGGACCCCTCAGTGTCACCAGACTCTGAGCAGGGAGTGTGCACACACATATACTTGCCCACTTTCTAGGGAGGACAAAGCAGGGCAGTGCTGGAAGGAAGACAGGTGTGGCAGAGGAGACTCACTTCACCCATAAACCCCGAACCATGAACTTCAGAGCTGGATGGAACTGTAAAGGTTATTTAACTGAACCAATCTTTTACTTTTTTTTTTCTCAAATTCATTTTTTTCTTAGAAGTTTTATATCTATCTACTATATTCAGTCCAGGTGTAGCTTTATTTACATGCATTCATTTATAACTTAAGAAAGAAGAAAATAAACTGCTATAGATTGTCGCCAAACATGTTGAAGTAGCTGACTTGAAATTTCAGACGACAAAGATCTAGCATGTGCTTAATGTGGCATGGTTTGGGAACCCTGCAGACAGGAGGATATATATGTCATAGTGTTTGCCTGCAAGGAAGTCACATTCTCCCTGGGAATCCCTGAAATACACAGAAAAAAATTATAACTTAATGCCAACATATATTTTGACATAGGAGATACAAGCAAAATGGTGTGCCATGAGGTTGGAGTCTAAAGCCTGGGGCCATTATTGCAGTTTGATCTGTCTGTGTGAACAGCAGACTGGAGGTACCTACAGGAAGTTTCTCCTGAGGCCCCTCCACTTGACCTTCTGCACCCCTTCTGATCACCTCTACTTGCCTTTGGTGTTCCCTTTAGCTTTAGACAGCTCTTCTCTTAGAACTAGTTGAATGAAGGTTTGAAGTGTTAAGTGAGTAGGATAAGATTTGTACTGTCAAGCTTTTGTGAAGTTTCTGCATTTTTAACAAAAAACACTTGGAAGAAACAATAAAACAGCAATTTCAATGGTGGCATTTTAGGCAAACAAAGGACTTTCTGGTAATCAATAAATTATATCATGAAGGTGTTCACCTAATCCAACTATACACATAAAGTCAGTCTCTGTGCCGCTCCATTAAGGGAACCGGAAGGAAAAGTTCCAGTGCATGGTTCACATCAAGTGCAATGCGTAAGACAAGCTATTAGAAAGCCACAGCATGCAGGCTGCAGCCCAATTTCAATCTCCTACCCCAGTCCATAGGTTTGAAATTGCTTCTACTCCATCTACCCACAGAGCTAGCGCTGGGCTCACGCCCTTCCTGCCCTGCAGCCTCTCTTGACTCTGTCCATTTCCTTGCTGTTCTGACAGTATCTAGGTTTCAGCAGGGACACAGTCCAGAAGGAAATGGGGAGGGCATCTCTCCTCTGTAACCAATCTGAAGGTGAGCAGCTTCTCTCTTGAGATGTATTGACCTTTTCCAGCTTCACAAATTTGGGTTTGTCTCTATCTGTTCCATCTAGTGAACAATGGATTCAGAGCCGATTGCATTCCTAAGATTACTCTGTAGCAGGAAGGGATACTGTAAGCTGCTGAATCAAGTCCTATTCATGGCCGAGTGATGCAGAAAATCTGGATTCTTAACATAACCTTTCAAACCAATAAGTGAGGAATTTCCCATGCTTGCAGCAATCAGCATGTGCATGGTTCTTCAAAGAACAGATCCACGGAACAAAGTGAAAAGTGGGCCAGCCCTTCCTACCTCTCTCTGCATGAAAATGTGCATTTTATCTCAAATCATCTGAGTTTTCATGTGTCTCTTAATCTGAAGCTTTTGAGTTCCTGTCAATTGCTTTCTATTAATCAACTAAAAAGTTAACCAAATATATTTTTAAAGAAACCTCTTTGTCCTGTCTCAGAACTTCCTTCTCTTTCTCTGTCCTAGCATTGTCCTTAACTCTGAGCCTTGTTTATTCTCCTATAGCTTCTGAACCTGGATAATCACCATCTCCACAGGGTCGTGGATCCCTCTTGATAAATCTTTTTACATGTTCTCTTCCCTTTTCTCTCTAACCTCCCCAAATTGCCTCTCCAAGTTCCATGAGGCACACAATAGTCTTTCTCACATGTGGGAAAAATGAAACCCAGCATAATCAGTGCCACCGGACTGCAGTTCTGTGAGGCTTCAAATTGCCTGTTACTAACCCCTGTGCCAGGAGGGGTTTACCCTTTCAGACTGTCCTTGCCACTCCCTGGCCATTCCTGTTCCCTCCTCTGTCCTCCTGCTCTGTCCTCATTTAGCAGTTGCTGACCCTGGCAGAAAATCTTCTCTCTTCCGTGATTCTTTGCTAGACCTCTGTATCTTACCAATGAATTTTTAAACTGAGTTGAAAACATTCTTCTTCCTTTTAGCTTTTTGTCACTTCTCCCATTGTTTTACCTTTATTTAACTGGAAAGTACCTAACAGACATTGCTGGTGTAAAAATCATTATTTACAGCAGCTCCGTGATTACCTTATACACTCTGTTGAAAATATACCATCTCAGTCAAAAACGTGCCTCATTACAAAGTGCAAGTTAGGGCAAGGACAAAAAGACAGAACATTGTTAAGATGCCCTCACAAATGCCTGCATATTAAAGCCTGGAAATGATTCAAAGACTGGGTCACAAAAAACCAACAAAACCAGAAAACAACTCCATCATCAACCAAAACAACTCTGGAAATGATATGGCATGACTGAAAACAAAAGTGCTTACAATGAGCTATCCATCTTAGCTGCTTTGAGAGTATGGCCATTAAAAAAACAACAACAACAACAACAACAAAAAAAAAACAAACAAAAAAAACATTTACTACAGTGCAAGGTAGAAATGTTAAAAACAAAAACAAAAACAAAAAAACAACGTTTAGTGGTAGGTAGAGTGTTAGTCCCTGTATTGATTTGCTACTAGAGTTGCCATAATAAAATACCACAAACTGAGTGGCCTCAAGGACAGAAATTTCTTTTCTCATAATTCTGGAGGCTGGAAGCGTGAGATCAAGGTGTGGCAGAGTTGGTTCCTTCTGAGGGCTGTGAGGGAAGGATGGGATCCTGGATTCTCTCCTTGGCCCCTGGAGGACTACCTTTTCCCTGTGTCTCTTCACATCATCTCTCTATGCATATTTCTGTGTCCAAGTTTCCCCTTCTTATGAGTATACCAGTCATAATAGACTAGGGCTACCCTAACTGCCTCATTTTAACTCGTTTACCTCTGTGAAGACCCTATCTCCAAGTAAAGTCTCATTTTTATATGAATTTGGTGGTGGGGGGAAACAAAATTCAAGTCACAACCATCCCTATCATTCTTATTCAGGCTGTCTGCATCATTTGCAGGGTCCAGGGTACAATGAAAATATGTGGTCTTGGCTGGACATGGGGAAGTCAAGTCAATGTCCCTTTCCCTTGGGCCCACAAGAGATTGCAACCTCTGAGCTATAACATGCTTGGAATATAGTACCTAGACTGAGGATACATGACACGTTCCCACTCAGCCCTCACAGAACCCACAGAAGTGCTACTAGTCCAGTGGTGACAGATGCTGCTTTGCACTGCCCGGAAATGCCACAAGGCATCTACTCCCAGGGCCCAGGCCTCCAGTCCCCCAACTTCAATGCAACCCGGTTGCCACTGTGTGCAGAAGGCAGCAGCAACTGTGGGGCAGGAGTGTGGGGGAGGCAGCTGAGAACCCATCCCAGGGAGGTAGACAGGGGACCCCAGGCAGAATTGAACAGAGGCTCCAAACCTCTGGCTTGAGTTCCATTGTTCCACTGGACATCACGCACAGCACACAATTTCAAAGATAGAAATAATTATGAATCCCAAGGCCCCTATCCATGGAGCTTTAAACCCTAAGTGGAAAGAAGGCCCTTCTGACTATAGGACTCTGTGCGACTGCACTGGTTATATCCCCATGAAGCTCTCCTTGTTTGCATTTGAACAAGGTTAACATTATGGAAAAAAGACCTTGGCAAACTACAGAGCACTTCTTTTAGGGCAGAACTGCTTAAAACTAGGAGAGTATCTGCCTTGGTTTTCCCATCTGCACAATGGGTTTAATAGTAATGCTGGGGCTGGGTGTGTAGTTCACATCTGTAATCCCAGCACTCTGGGAGGCCGGGGCTGGAGGACAACTTGAGACCAGGAGTTTGAGACCAGCCTGGGCAACATAGCAAGACCCCTTCTTTACAAAAAGTTTAAATTTATAATAAAAAGAAAAAATAATCATGCTAGCCTCACAAGACCTTGATAAGGGTTATCTCAGTTATGATGATCACTTTATAAATATTAATAAAAATAAAAGCCAATCTTAACTTTGAATATGAATGGTGCCAAAGAGCAGCAAAATGAAAAAAATGTTTATAGTTAAATAATTACTTTGAGATTCCTGTTTATATTTTCATAATTGAAAAGTTCTCAAGAGCAGAATACCAAAAGCTAGAAGTGGTAACACTATTTTACTTTCATATTTCTTTGGAACTGTAGTTGTCTGGAAAGTATCATAAATTAAACAGCCAAGTGATTATGACTTTTCTGTTTTGTTTAGCTCTGTGTCACAGAACTCAAGTTACAGAAATTCTAATTATAATTTTCTAATTTTCTTGAGTGGCTTTATAAAATGTTTTTCCCTAAATGACTTTATATAGTGTTTATATGGTGTTCTTTTGTTTATTTTATGAACAATAATATTTCTTTTTGCTTTGATCAGTTCAAAATATAATTTATGCTCCTAGCTATGCATTGGAACATCTCCAAAAGGCTCTCAAGCATAATTTCTAAAAAGAAAAATGGAGGGAAGGGTTTATAAATGTCTTAAATCGATTACTTTGATAGATTCCATGAGGATTTGCGGCATTAGGATTGAGTTCAGAAGAGGCAACACAAGGGGATCGTTTCTTCAGATAACTTGATATAAATAAGCAGATTGTTAGGTCAAAGAAGAGGAGCTGCAGGGACAACTAAGCCATCTGTGTGGACCCATCTTTCCTGTTATGGGCTTGGAACCTGCATTGTGTGGTATCAGTTACGGTGACAACCAACAATAGGAAAATAGTTAGAAGCTTAACGAGAAAGAGTAAATAGGACCAGGAAAACTGGACATCTATGCTGACTCACAAAGGCTTGCCAGGAAAGGAGGCAGGCAGAGAAGGTGGGATGAGAAAAGTATGAAGGGGAAGAAACGCTGAGGGATGACAAACAGAAACGGGAGAAATGGAGTCAAGATGGCTAGCATGATTCATGGCCAGGAAGGGCAGCTAAACCACTATCTGATCACACTTTTACTGAAATTCCATCTCCAGATTAGTAGAATGGCTCATTGCCTAGGGACATCAGAATTGCCTAGAACAATACACAAATCAATAGCTTTGCACATTTCTGCTTTAGGAAAATACCACTCCCACTTGTGAAAGGAGGGGTTTGGAAAAGGAGGAGTTGCAGAGAGCAAGAGGCTGGCCTCCTGTTCTTCCTGCTGTGAAACCAAATCGTATGCTCCTGTCGTGCAGCAGGATACAGAATGAACCATACCATGGGGTCACAAGGCTATTCAGGGATCCTTTGCATTAGTGCTGAGTGCTTGATTCAAACCCCATGCTACAAGCTCCTGTGGGCACAAGTTGCTTAACCCTTCTTCATCTGTAAAAGAAGGGTATGTATTAATATTGCCTACCTGTTTAGGTGAGGAGAAAATGTGTCGATGTAAGTAAAACAACAAACAGTAACGACTCCCCAACTTTTAGAAAATACTAGAAGCAGTAGAGGGGCATTTTTACCTTCGTATTAGAAACAGAAGCTATGTGGGAAATCTCAGGGCTACAGCTTCTCCCCTCTGCCGCCTCCAGGTAGTGGCTCTTATCGCTGTTTTTCAGAAGGTGGCACCTACCCCTCTTCCTCGCCACTGGGGCCCTCAGCCCTGAACCACTCTTCCCCACATTCACCATGGTTTGATACCAGCAGACTCTCCGCTGTTCTCCACACCCCAAAGCCACTTTAGCTTCCACACAGACGACCTAACACTCTGACTCAATGCTTTCCCCACTGCAGGTTGTGGACCATTTATGGTCATGTAATCAACTGAGCATGTTATGACAAGCTAGACAAAACAAAACAGAATGGAACAGGGGGAAATGTGGCAGCATGTCATATTAGGTAAGAGTATTTTTTTAAAATGAAACATTGTTTCAGTTATACATATGTAGACCTATATGCTGTGGGTTGTGACGTAAAATGTGTTTCTTATTGTGGCTTGCTGACAAAAGAGTCCCAAACTCTACTCCAACCTAGCTTTGCTCAGGACATTGGGTTCCTTGACCTCCTCTGTGGTGAGGACCTTCTTTTGCCTCTTCTCCACTTTGGTGACCACTCCCACAACCATATCACAGATCTGGTTACTACCAAGAATAGGTCCATCTCCAAAACTTGGATTTTGCACTCTATAACCACTACCTCTCCTATTCTGCAATTTTCCCTCATCTCCTAACCTTCACTAACTGTTTTCTTTTGTTACTGTTTTTAAATATATATTTTCCTCTTTTTAAACCCTGTTTCATGAACAAAACTTTCTGTTCCTCAATCTTCCTATTGGGATTGACTTAGCTCAGCTTTAACTATCCACACCGTTTCTTTGCTGCCCTCCAGAATTACCCTCTTCAAGGTGACAGGAGACCTTCTCTTCAAGGCCCAAATTGAACATGGCACTTCTAAACTTAAACATGCGATCTGGTTCCCCTTTGTGCAAACCCACAAGGCCCTTCTCAGCAGTACCCAATTCACTGGACCAGACTGTTTCCGGAAGCAGGGTGCCTCCAACCAACTCTTCCTCATCAATCTCACGCTTCCAAATATAGACATGTTACTGCTTCTAGTTTTGCCTGGGGCCCTACTCTGGTGGTCTACCCCATCCACAGCCCCGGATGAAGCAGCATCCATCCCTGTGTCCACCTCTTGCCCCTACCATGGCCAATTAGCCAGGGGAAGGCCTTCGACTCGAGGGCAGAGCACAGGAACTGACTAGCATGCTGTGAAGAGTGTAACTGGACCCCTCTCCTAGGAAATTAAGGGACTCTTCCCAAGAAGCTAAGGGAGCTACACAGGAAAGTCCTGCTAGTCAAAGCCAAAGAAACTAGTCAACAGATAGAACAACCAAGCTGGAGACACCATAGAGCCCCAGAGACAGAGAGAAACACATAAAGTAATGCTTCATGTCAGTGGCCAGTACCTGTGTCCCAGAAGATCTGGCTGCCCTGAAGAACCTGTCCTGGGTCCCCCTTGAGATCCTGGGACCATTACAACAACTCCACGTTTGCTTGAGTGACCTTCAGTGGGCCTCTTTCCTTGAATCCAAAAGAGCTCAGAAGGGAACTTTCAGCTCACTGAACTTTCACTGTTGCCTGACACATGATCCTGTGCCTTTGCACATGAAATATGCATTCCCAGGAATGCTCAGTCTCCTTTTTCCTATATGGCAACTGCCTACTTATCCTTTAGGAAAACAAATGTTTTTTTATGAGCCTCCAGCTCCCCAGGCCAGCGCCTCCTCTGCACGCCTTCAGCACTTTGCTCATCTCTGGTTATCATAAGACCTCTCTCGCTGTTTTGTAATTGTTTGTGTTTCTGTATCTGTCCCTGCACTCTCAGCCTCTTGGGGCCAGTGTCAATCCTACTCATGTTTTTACCTCCCCAATCTGGAGGTGGGTAGCAGATTCTGTTGGTTCCCTCCTCACACCCTCTAACCTGGAGCTCACTCACCTGCAGACAGTCCCTGTGCACTCCCAGTGACTTTCTGTGGCTCTCTGCCTGAGTGTTTCAGGGAGACCAGGAGCACCAGGGGGTGAATGCCCCAGGAGTGACCCTTAGACAGCAAGAGGTGGGAGTTGGTGGATAAATACTTCAGCTTCTTGCCTGTCGGTGGGTCCACTGAGTTCTCTACAGTTCCTCAAAGGGTCCTTTGTGAAACTGAGTCCCAGTGGCCTGTGGTGGCTTTCTTCCCTCCCTGGTCTCATGTCCTCACTCCCTTACCGTGCTTTCTAGAATCACCTCCTAAAAAAAAACTACTTGCACCCTAATGAACACATGTCTCAGGAATTGCTTTTGGATGAGCCCAAGTAAAACAGGGAGATAAAACACATAGTGCCTGACAGATAATGAATGACTGAGGTCATCAGCCTCTACGCCTCTTTCCATCGGCACAGCATGTCAAGAGACACCCTGTACACCCAACCCTGTTTCACTATATTCTCCCAAGTTAGGACCTGATGGCAAGCACACTGACCACACACTCATCAGCACCCTCACCTCCCTTGGTCACTGGTCATTTAGAAGAGCCTACCCTGAGAGTCCCCAGGCACTGACACAGACTTGGGTTCTTTCCACTCCTGCTCTGGGAAGCTGAGCACTACAGAAGGAAACTCTCCTACGATATTAGTTGGGGACCATTTCACATTGATCATTTTTCAACCCTCAACAAAGCTTCAAAACCATTTTACTTGCCCCCTGATCATTTCCTTCAGCAATGACTATGCCCAGCTTTCACCAGGATGCTCCATCCTCTTCTTCTTTCCCCCCTCTGTCCTCTTTGTATCTGGAGTACTTGAGTGAGTGAAGTTAGCATGTCTTAGCACTTGCTAGAAGAAGGGCTCAGATTCTGATCAGGGAAAACGAACCACAATCAGGCTCCTTGGAATAACCAACCAGAACAAAGGTCCCCAGCCTTTTCTGCACCAGGCACTGGTTTCATAGAAGACAAATTTTCCACAGACCAGTGGGGTGGTGGGGTGGGGGATGGTTTCGGGATGATTCAAGGGCATTACATTTATTGTGCACTTTATTTCTATTATTATTACATTGTAATATATAATGAAGTAATTATACAGCTCACCATAATGTAGAATCAGGGGAGCCCTGAGCTTGTTTTCCTGCAACTAGACGGTCCCATCTGGGGTGATAGGAGACACTGACAGATCATTAGGCATTAGATTATCATAAGGAGTGCAACCTAGATCCTTCGCATGTGCAGTTCACAATAGGGTTCATGTTTCTTTGAGAATCTAATGCCACCACTGATCTGACAGGAGGTGGAATTCAGGCAGTAATGTGAAGGATGGGGAGCAGCTGTACATACAGATGAAGCCTCTTTTGTTCACTGCTGCTCACCTTCTGTTGTGTGGCCCAGTTCCTAACAGGCCACAAACTGGTAGGTGGCCTGGAGGTTGGGGATGCCTGAACTAAAGGTAGGAGGAGATGAGCTTCTGACCTGCCAAGTACAGTGCTGTACACAGGGTAGTAAATAATTGTTATGGGGCTGTCAACCTGTCAAAATAGTCTGGATTGGCCAGAGGAGGAGGGCGCCATGGTGAGAGGGCAGCAAAAGGACAACACTTAGATTAGTACTATTACTAGCTCCATTTGACAGATGAGGAAACTGAGCTACTGACGGGTGAAGTACTTGTCCAGGGTCACACGATGGTAAATGGCATAGTCAGGATTTGAACTCAGACCGTCTAGCTCTGAAGCCCAATAACTTAACTACTGCATAATACCGTATCTACTGACTTTTGAATACAGAATTGTATTGCCCATTTTTACACTGTTGAAAAAGACATACCCAAGACTGGGAAGAAAAAGAGGTTTAATTGAACTTACAGTTCAACATGCCTGGGGAGGCCTCAGTATCATGATGGGAGGCGAAAGGCACTTCTTCCATGGCAGTGGCAAGAGAAAAATGAGGAAGAAGCAAAAGCAGAAATCCTTGATAAACCCATCAGATCTTGTGAGACTTAGTCACTATTAAGACAATAGCATGGTAAAGATCCCATAATTCAATTACCTCCCCCTGGGTCCTTCCCACAACACGTGGGAATTCTGGGAGATATAATTCAAGTTAAGATTTGGGTGGGGGCACAGCCAAACCATATCAAGAATTATTGATAAATCATTGGAAAATCATTACAATACAATATATCATCTGCCTCCCAAGGCTGGCATGCTTACAATACATATCAGATCTATAAATAATACATATGAAACAAATCAGATAAAAATGCTGTATGTATAATCTGCCGTACATTATCACATAGCCATTATTAGTGGATTGGAAATGAAAATGAGCGTGCGTTTTCCTCTCAGTTGCTCTGTGGATGTCAATCGTGGCTAAAGTGAGTCAATGTGGTACAGTGAACACAGCAGTAAACTGAGGCACCCCAAAGCGTGGCTAACTACATGGCAGCCATATTTCAATTTCCACATCTGAAGAACAGAGGGCTAGAGTAGACAATGTCTCAGGTCCTTTTCAATGTTAAGATTTTGTTTTTCCATTTTGTATTGACAGTAAAAACTTGACTTCATACCTGTCTAGCTTACACTTGAAATTCTACTGATGCAGATGACTGGAATCAGGGAGGGAGCCTGTGCGAGGATTGGTACATAACCTCTGTGCTCCTTGGAAAATGAGCAGCAGTATTTTCATATCTGAAGAATCTCTATGCCAACTATTTCGACCTTGTCAGATTTGCAAATTGCACCTGGTAGGTACAAGGGCTAGCAGATGGCTCTAATTTCAGAGTGCCCTTCACTACTAAAAAAAAGACACTGATGAGAATTTGTCTTAGGCCAGGATTTGGGTCTGCTACATATAAAAAGGATTAGCCCTTCGCTCAGAGATCACCAGCACATACTCTCTGTGTGGCCCAGTCCAACTTCTGTCCTGTGGGCTGCTGCCCTGTTCTACCACCTAGTGCCCAGTCAAAACCCATATTTTAAAACGCAAAGGAATAACCACTGCATGGTAAACTTAGTGGAAAGGAATCAAACATACCACAGGATCAGATGTGCATCCACAGGAGCAATTTTTACCGAATTGACCAAGAAGGTAAGAGCATCTCTGACTTTGGTCACTTTAGAATAAGAATGGTCTTGTTCTACCTGCCCCTGATTAAGCCTCCAGGGATCTTAGGAAACACAGTCTAAAAAAGATTACCTCAAAAATGTAGATATATTCTACTGGGGAGGAAAAAATGTGAACGCAGATATTGATCACATTTTGTGTTACCCCTTCTCTCCAAACTTATCTCCAAAGGCAGAGAGGATGGAGTCTGTCTGGAGTCTCCTCCTGACATATTTAACTCCCTCCTGTCCCCCTCCTACTTGCATATATGGACTTCTGCACTTATGCGCAGGCTTCTCTGCCTGAGGTGGCCCATTCTCGAATGCGGACCCCTGCAGGCCAGAAATCTCCTTCCATCTCTTTACACATCCTTCTGAGTCTCATGTGTAGTAGGTGCTCAATAAGTGTTTGCTGAATTGGTCTGTGTGCGCAGGTGCGTGTTTGGGGAGTAACTTAATTCTCAGGGGTCCCATGTATATAACAAACCCCATTTTTCCTCTGACAGAGACTAAGGCACAAAGGCTCCAGATCGCACAGCTCATCTCCTCTCCCTCACCTGGTCTGATGTTTTCAGGCCGGGCGCGGTGGGTCACGCCTGTAATCCCAGAACTTTGGGAGGCCGAGGTGGGAGGATGACTTGAGCCCAGGAGTTCAAGACCAGCTTGGGCAACGTGGTGAAACCCCGTCTCCACCAAAAATACAAAAACAGCTGGGCGTGGGGGCGCGCACCTGTGGTCCCAGCTACTCGGGAGGCTGAGGTGGGAGGATCACTTGATGCCTGGAGGCAGAGGCTGCAGTGAGCGGAGATCCCGCCATTACACTACATCCTGGGCGACAGAGCAAGATTCTGTCTCAAAAAAAAAAAAAAAAAGTTTTCCTTCAGGAAGGGGTGGACTGGGGAGGCCTGGCTTGGGGGTCACTCCGCAGGTGGCGGCGCACACTCTGAGCGCTTGTTTTGCAAGGGGACGAACTGAGCCTTTTTTTTTTTTTTTTTTGCCATCATTTATCCGAGATGCGATCGGTCCAAATAAGCAGCTCTCGGAAAGTTTCCGTTTTGAAACTTCTCCGACACTCCTATTCCGGGCTGGCTCCGGGTGCCAGAGTCCAGAGGAGCTGCCTGCGAGACCAAGCCCCGCCCCCCGCCGCCGGAACCCCGCAGGAGCCAGGAGGGTGCTGGGCAGCGGGAGTGGGGTGCTGGGCCTAGACATGAGGCTGCAGGACACCACTCCCCCCCCCCATGCTCAAGACTGCTGACACACGAACCCCTACAAACGCGGCCGCCCTTGCCCGCCAGCTTGGCCCCTAGCTTCACCCCTTCTTCCTCTCCCTCGACCACCCCGACCCCCCTCCCCAACGTACGGATCCAGTCCCCGACCCTGGGAGACTCACCCCGCCACTCCAGGAGCCGCTCGGGGGTTAGCGCCGCCGCCACGTCCTCGGCGTAGCCCCTCGGCGCCCCCAGCAGCAGCAGCAGCAACAGCAGCAGCAGCGACGGCGACAGCAGCATCGCTAACCACTGGGCTCGCCGGGCGCCCCTTGTCCCGGGAACCCACAGCCGCACCCCAAGCACCCGGCCCTGCAGCGCGGAGGCGGATCCGCAGCCTCCTCCGCGCCCCACCCCTCCGGGGGCCTCGATACTCCTGGGCCCTGGAGACCCACTCCGCCACCCCTGTCGCCACAGTGAACGGACACTCGGGGCTCTGGTTGGGACGCGGGAAAGTCCCCCGCGTTTTCCCCGCCCTACCCACTGCGGCTTGGGGAAGGAGGAGGAGGAGGGGTGAGCCATCTGCCCATCCCAGAAATTCCTGCCTTTGGGGTGGGGACAGGAGCAGTGAGGTTGCCCAGCGCACACTCCCTGCTCCTCCAGTTCGCAGCCCCGCTCTCTCCTTTCCGGGGGAGGCCGAAGAGGAGTTGTGGGTGAGCGATTTGAGAATCTCCAGGACAAGGAGCCTGACATCCGGGTTTGCAAACCACCCGGATTCTGGAAAACACCGCGGGTTTGCAGCCGGCAGCTTAGAGTGAACCCAGCTGCTCTGCGACCCGGGCGCTTTGGGAGCGCCCTGTACTCCTCTGAAATGTGGAGCACTGGAAACCCCTGAGGGGCCACCCCGTGGTCTACCTTCCTTGCCACAGAGTAACCCAAAGATTCTTTTATTGTTCAGCTCCTTCGGTTTTGAAATAACCTCCTCTTTACATCTCCTTTAATCCCCCAAGCCCCGCAAAGTAGCCAGGGTCCCTATTACCCATTTTTACAGCTGAGAAACCCTGCCCAGAAAGTCGAAGTGCTTTGCCCTAGGTTACTTCCTAATCCAGCAAAAGTTTCTCTGTAGTAAGTAGGGCAGTCCTGGCTAGAATGTAGTCCTTCTAACTGTCCTCCTTCAAATAACCAGCAGAACACTGTAAGTGTTTAATATTCTGAGAACAGGCTTATATAAGACCTTTCCTCAGCGGGACCTTGACATTAGTCCTTAAAACATAAGAGAGGGGAAGGGGAGGGCAGAAAGCAGAGCCTGGAAGGAAATGCCCAGCAGGGAGGAGGATTGAAGGTCAGAGCTAAAAGTGGAAGAAGGGAAAGTGGTTGTCTTGGCCACTGCCTTAACGAAAGGTGCTCAGTCCTGCAGGAACCTCAGAGAGCCTCAGAACTGTCTGTCTGAGGACAAAAGGGGCAAGCGTTTATCCATGGACTTTATCCTTCCCTGTTGGTAAGGGAGCTCCTAGAGATTAACTCTGCTGCACTGTTCTACAGCAGTGGTGAGTTTCAGGCATGGTTCCACGCTTTGTCTCTGAGAAGCCCTGGGTGCATAGCATGGCAAAAGGTGAGGCGTTGTCAGGTTGTTTCTCAGGGGGGTGGGGGACAGGGGGACAGCTAGGGGAGACAGGCTGCAGAGGGGGCTGGAGTAAGAGGTGAGTTGAGAGGATGTGAGAGGTTCCAATGTGTGTAGAGTCTATAACGTATCATTACATGTAGAATTCAGCATCCCTGCTTGAAAACATGCAGAAAAGAGATGCTTTAAGCCTAGTAGATTACACAGACTTCAGCTACAAACTATGTATCCATCTCTCCTATAGTCTCAGAACTACATTGCTATGGGAATATCCCCGTAGTATTTTAATAGAAGATTTGGCCCTGCCTGAGCAGGTTGGCGTGCATTGCAGCAGGCAAGTGCAATGCATGTGGCATAATTAGGTCATAAAATGGGACACTGATGCTAATCTCTGGTGAGGTCCAGGGCAGTAACAGTAAAGGGGAGAAAGACTAGGCTGGAGTGGGCATAGAGGCCTAAGTGTGCTCAGATAGTATGGTGGATATTGGGAGGAAGAGGCTGTTCTAGGATGGGAAGAAGTTGTGAAAAAAATATATATTATACAAAGGTTAGAGTGAGAACTGCTTGTATGGGAGAGAGTGAGGCATGCCTGGTTGAAATAAAGGGCAGCCACTGGGGCACCCTGATGAATGAGGACAGTTGCTGGGACATTGGGCTACCTCTCACTGGCTGTGCACCAGTGTGAGTTGTCCACGTGCTACGGGCCTGTTTTAGTCTCTGTATAATGAGGGGGAAAACAGCCTCCCTTGACCCATAGCAGATACAATTCTGAAGTAGCAGAGCTAGGACTATGAGTAGGATAAGAAGGGAGAAACAAACCTTATTTCATCTTCAGAGCAATTAGTATAATGAAGAGAGGTGATGACAGCTTTCTGGCCTACCAACCCCATATTTTCTATTCAACCATTAGAACACTCAGAAAAGAGCTACTTTTTCTTTTCTTTCTTTTTCTTTTTCTTTTTTTTTTTTTTTAAATCTGTTCCTGAAACACTGCAGCTTTGAAATGGAAATCTGTGGTAAAGAGCTTTTTAACCTTCAAGAAAATGACCACCACCCATATCCTGGTCTCACATGTGTTTCAGGTTCATGAGGCAGTGTAGGGTCATGGTTAAAAGAGGCAACTCTGCTACTTACCAGCACACCACTTAGTTTGCCCCAGCCTCAGTTTGCCTCTATGTAAAATGGAGATAATAATGTTTGCTTCATTGTGTGACTGCATTAAACGAGCTAATGTATGCAGAGTGCTTAGCACAGTGCTAGCACACTGTAAAGTTCACCTCTGGGAGCTGTGGGTGTGTGGGGAGGGCATGAGGAGCACAGAGCAAGAGCAAAGGAGAGCTTAGAAGCCATGCTGCAAAGCGCTGTGCTAGTGGTAATTATGGCTCTGGACTCCAGCTGGGGAACACGGTGGGCAGGGCTCAGTGCCTGCTGGCCTTTGTACAGCTTCCTATTGCTTCCCTTCTCCTTTGGAATTGGAATTCATTATTTATATCTCTCACTTGAATGTGAATTCCAGGACAGCACACTTCCTGGCACTTAGTCATCTCTCAGTTTCTGCTGAATGAGCGAAGGAATAAGGGAAGAAAAGAAAGAGGTTGTAAGAAATACAGTCAGTCTTCACTTAACGTCATCTATAGGTTCTTAGAGACTATGATTTTAAGCAAAATGGCATATAATAAAACCAATTTTCTTTTTCTCATCAATGTCATAATGAAATCACGTTGAAGGAAATAATGTTATTTGAGGACCTGCTATATGTCATTTCACTCAAAATTGCAGTTTCCAAGAACCTGTTCATGGTGTTAAGTGAAGACTTCCTGTACAGTGTGTGGGGTCATTTGAAACTTGAGAAAAATATTAAAACTTTGAATTGTATTGATAGTGAAGAAAATGGGACTTAAAACTCAATGTATAGATTGTGGTTTGTCAAAATTAACAAATTTTTTGAGCACTGTATGAATCAGGGTATCATCAAGAAAGGGTGAGGTCCTGGTTTGTTGAACATTTACCCAAGAGACTGTGAACCCCAGAAATTTGAGACGGGCCTCAGTTAATTTAGAAAGTTTATTTTGCCAAGGTTGAGGACACATACCCATGGCACGGCCTCAGGAGGTCCTGATGACATATGCCCAAGGTGGTCAGAGCACAGTTTGGTTTTATACATTTTAGGGAGACATGAGACATCAATCAATGTATGTACGATGAACATTGGTTTGGTCTGGAAAGGTGGGACAACTTGAAGTGGACAGCGGGGCTTCCAGGGCATAGGTAGATAAGAGACAAGTGGCTGCATTTTTTCAAGTTACTGATTAGCCTCTCCAAAGCAGGCAATCAGATATGCGTTTATCTCAGTGAGCAGAGGGGTGACTTTGAATAGAATGGGAGGCAGGTTTACTCTAAGCAGTTCCCAGTTTGACTTTTCCCTTTAGCTTAGTGATTTGGGGGACCCAAGATATTTTTCTTTCACATCTCCCCTCTTCTAAAAAAATCTTTTGAAGGCTGAGCATGGTGGCTCACACCTGTGATCACAGCACTATGGGAGCCTGAGGCAGGTGTATCACCTGAGGTCAGGAGTTCAAGACCAGCCTAGCTAACATGGTGAAACCTCGTCTCTACTAAAATACACAAATTAGCTGGGTGTGGTGGTGCACGCCTGTAATCCTAGCTACTCAGGAGGCTGAGGCAAGAGAATTGCTTGAACCTGAGAGGCAGAGATTGCAGTGAGCCAAGATCATGCCACTGCACTCCAGCCTGTGTGACAGAGCCATTCTCCATCTCAAAAAAAAAAAAAAAAATCTTTTGGAGAAAATTAGTCTCTGGTTCCAGGTTTTGTCTTTTTATCTGATATCTCATGGCTAGGATGATTTATTCCTAGACAGGTAGGTCCTGAGTTATTAGGAAAGCTCATTTTTAGAAGGTTGTGAAGTCTCATGTCCTATGGAGAAAATAGAGGGAGGAAGGGAGAACAACAACAATAAACAAAAGAACCATTTTGGAAAATGATGTTGGCCACATTACTCTGAAGTCCATATATCAGTAGGCAGGTATGAAAGTGGCTTAGGTATGTAAATAGGTGGTTGTTATTGTCTTCTGAAGTTCAAGTTGTCTAGCCTCAGTTTGCAGAGCTTTACGTAAGCACAGTTTTGTTTTCAGGGACACCAAATTAGGAGAAAAGGGGAAAAAAGGGAAAAAAATTGAAAACACTGTTTTGAAAACTAATAGCCAAAAAAAATTAGAGTTCAGTCCAAACTGTAGAAAATAATAAAATTGAAAAATATCAGGCAAGACTAGAATTTAACAACAGGTGCACTACAGCTTTGAAACATAATTTTTCTCTCTCCAGTTTCCCATGTTTAAAGACAAATCATGGTAGGACTGATTTGCTTTACTATACTTGTCCTAATTATTTGCATACAGTGCAGCAAGAATAATTATTTTTTGCATAGGCTTTTAAATCGTCTTTGATGGGACTTTGTTCCATAGAAGGAATCTCAGATAAGACTTTTTTTAAAGCTGAACCCAATGATGAATTTGTGCCACCTAATACCTATGAGTTGGGTGATCCTTTTCTCTTGAGGTTCCAAGATAAACTTGGAGCTCCTGGGCCTGTCAGAAAGTAAAATTCTTTACTTACCACTGTACAGGGAAGGTAAGAGGTCAGTTTCCCCAAGGGCTTTTATTGACTCCATAAGTCAAGTTTGATTCCTTAAAGGAATGCACACCATTAAAACCCTGGTAAAATAACCAATTTCTCCAATTGTGTCCTGTTGCAAAATGAAAATAGATTCTTATTGCACTTATGCAAATAACTGTATTGCCATAAGTTAAGAATATCCACAAATAGTTTCCAAATTCTGGAGAAATCAGGTAGAGAGAAACAAATATGCTCCAAATTGTGTTTATAGGAGTATACTGAATTGTTAAAGTTGTCAATAGCTCAAAAGAAAAGTTTCCTTGACTCTGAAAAAAGCAAAACGAAGGATCAGCAACATTTAAAGCACAAATCAAAAAGATTACTTTAGTCTTCTATCAGTTCATTTTACACAGTTAACTCCTGTTCTGCTTGATATTCATGAACATTTCAGCTCTCCATGAGAGTCCTGAAAGTTTTTTCTTCTATTCTAATGTCACAGCATTTAAGAACACCTGTTAGAGTTTTATAGCTGATTATAAAACCACCTCCTAAAGAGGACCAAAACAAGACAACAATTATTTGTGGATGACAAAGAGTTTTAGGGCAGTCATAGTCAAAGACACAATTGATAAGGAAATGTGTTACCTCTGTGGCACACAATAATTTAACATAGCAATTATAAGTATTACTGACAATGTACAGTAAGTCATATCAGAATTATAGGAGTGCCTATGATTTTGGAACAGATACCACATATTTATATAAATACAGCCTAAAGAAAACCAAATACCATTTCATCTTTGGCAATGTTTCCTGTATAATTTTTATACCAGATAAACCAAACAATGTCATTTTTGAACTTTAAGGAACTTAATATCTTAAAGGATTGATTAGGTTAGAAAAAGACATAATTTATAATTTGATTTTGGAAAGTTCATCAAATATCAAAGGTTTAAAACTCTTGATATCACAAAATAAGATCATTCACTTAACCAAAGTGATAACTCAAGGATTTAAAAAAGGAAAAAACCTTCATTCTTTGAGAAAGGAGACTTAACGTTCCAAACAATAAGCTAATAAAAACAACATGAAGCCAATTACATTTGTTTTTTGAAATTTTATAAACAACCTATAAAATTTTAATCTTGACCATAAGATACAACTTCCATAAACCTTTTATAACCTTTATTGAGGAGTCAGTTAATGCTTCAAGACAACCTTGTTAATTTGACACAGGGGCCCACATGCTAGTCTTGCATCCCTGTGCCTTTAACATTAATGATTAATTTATAGAGAAACAACTTATTTTATCTTTCAAAATCAGCCTTTACAATCTCATGTGTCCATATTTTCCATGATAGTCCCTGGAATTTGAGTTGAAATAGCTTTAATTTCTGGCCGTGTGTCTTAGAAATGAAGTTTATTTTGATTGACATCTCCTACAGGGCCTGAAAATGGGGCTTTAATTGCTGTCAGTGTTTAAAATGTAGTAGAAGTTGCTGTCCTTTTTAGACCCAGGAGTCAAAGCCCTGTAACTCAGTGTCACAAGTATTTTAAAAGTGCATACAGAGAGATGAGAGATAGATGAATGTAATAACCTTCATTTAAAAATTTTAATCTCAGTTTTTTTCCTAAGCAAACCAAAACTTAAATAATAATATGACAACTTGATCATATAAAAGTTTTGGGTCTTTAAAAAATAAATCCTCTTATTGTCACTTACTCAGACCATTCATGACATGCTTGGACTTTCTGGTTTGTTCTGAACATCCCTCTTTCTTAAACAACCAGTCATTTTACTCTAGGACTCAAGTTACCATACAAGATTCTTTCTCATATGAAATTATTTTCCTTTAAGCTTTCTTACAAAAAAACCCTCTTTATTTTAATAACTTTCTTTACATCTCTTTTATTTCCTGGTTCCTTTTACCTTGTTTTATACATGAACTTTAAATGAACTTTGAATTTGATAAAAATTGTTCACTGTTTTTTTTAAAGGACACATTTGTTTTGAATGTTTTCCTACAAATATATTTTTGTTGGAAAATATCCAAATAATAAAATATATGTTATTTAATTTGATATAACTTTAGATTCTAAATTATGACTATTTTGTCTACAAGTATTTATTCTATTTTATTTACCTAATAATTTTTTTTATCATTTACCTAGATTATTTACAAAAACTGTGACTGTCATTATTTAAAGTTATAGAACCACCATTGCAAAATTGTAATTGAGACAGTGAAAAAGATTTCACCTGACTGACTCCATCTTGCTTCTAACCTCCAAACTGTTCTGTTCATTCCTGGGCATAGGTATAACTAACTTTGGGAGGAACTTAGTTTATAGTTTAGCTTTGAAACAAGGACTGTAACAGTCCTTTCCCAAAACAAACCTTACTGACTGTAGAATAGACCACCTAAAGCCACAAGATTAGAAGATATGGTAATCGTACTAAATTCAAGATGTAGCTTTTTTTATTAAACCAATATCAATATCTTATTAAAGATTACTCAAGCAAAGGTCATTCTGATTTGGGCTGGGTTTATAGTTTTGTAACCCTTATGCCAATATTTTGACAACTTATAGTATTTGGCAGGGATAAGTATGAAATTGCTTGATTTATAAATGCAAACAAAAATGTATGCTGGTAATTCTTAAGACATTTCTAATAATACTTTACCAATAATTTTAAAGCTAACTTATTTATTAAAGATTTTACTTAAGTTACATAAGTTTGAAAAAGCATTTTACTAGTCTTTTCTTTTATCCTGATAAAGTATTTGATGCAAGTGCTTTTATTTTCTTAAGCCAATGAATTGGAGGTTTTTTATATTTTTTCAGTAGTGAAACATTGTGTACACATAAATACACAGACATATTAGGCATGCTGATAGAAATACATCTTATAGATTCATAAAAACCTTTTTTATTTCTATCTTAGGCTATCAGATTCTAGATAAACTATTTCACAACCCCAGGCAGTTGTCAGCTTAATAGCCTTAAATTTGCATAATAAAGGAAACAACTCAGGTGAAAACCAAATAGCAAAATGTATGTCATAAGGTACAGAGAGAAAATATCTGGTGGTCCTAGAGGGATATTAAGGATGGATGCCAAATCAGAAAAAAAATTATAGAAATCTATCATAGGATTGTATAAGGAGACCAATTTTATCTACATAGGGACTACCTATCTTTTAACAGGATCTCTGAACTCTGGGCAAAGCTCCCACTGAATCCTGGGTCTCCAAAAAGGAAGAATTATTATGAGTTTAGACCTTGTGATGTTTTTGCAGTGTACTTTAAAAAGTTTTTTTAAAAATAAAGACATTTCCAAGTGTGTAAACCACACTCTTCCTTAAAAAAACAGGAGTACCTCCATGGCAACAACTATTTTAGGCAGGAAAAAAAAAAAAAGAAAATACACACACACACACACACACACACACACACATCCCCACGAAAAACAAAACAAAACAAAACAAAAAACCCAAACAAACAAATAGGTAACACAATACAAAAGTAAGCAGTTTAAGAGCTGAGACAAACTTGTCTGTTTTCATTATTGTGGTTCCATAAGGTAAAACAGGCTTCTGCCCTAACGGGAGCCTGCTGCCTTCCCTATTTTCTTTATGGAGCCCCATATATGAGTGCATTTTAGGTCCACCATACAGCAGAGGGTGCAAGAGAAAGGAGAGACAACAGAAGTAAATGAAGAAAACAGAATTCAGGAAACTGAGAAGAAAAACCTTTTGCTCAAAAAAAGACAAAGTCCTAGGTGAAAAACAAAAAGAAAAACATGAAGGCATTTTAAATACAAACACACACATATGCACACATACACACACACACACACACACACCCCTTGGATGTTAGCTTTCAATTAAGGTGACTTTTAACCATTGAACTTCTTTAAAAAAAATCTTTTTAAATCCCATTACCGTATTTCAGCTAGGACAAATTGCTGCAATTTCAGAAGTATAGCTATTGATGTTTCGTTTTGCCTGGCTAGCAAAAAAGTGGTCTTGTTATGTAAGTAAAGTCACTTAGTAGTCAAAATCGAAAATCTTTCCTCTTTTTTTTCCTTTTGTTGATCATTTTTCTCCCCACTACCACACTACTTTTTTTTTATATATATATTTGTGGGAATTTAACCACTTCAGAAGCCTTGTTCCCCGTAATGTGGAACTTTCTTTGGATTTGATCAAGTCCGACAGAGTTGATCAAACCCAATGGGAAAAAGACCCAACAATGAAAACAGAACCAGACAACCCCCCCAAAAAAAAACACAGTTAAGCAAAACAAACAATTGTACAACTTATGTGATTACTGAGTGCTCTAATGGTAAAGAGAAATTAAGACCAGTTGGTTGTTAACTTTCTCCAAGACAAAAATCCCTGCTCAGCTACTTACCCAGGGGTGGGTCTCATGCTGAAAATGTATCTCCACCATCCTAGAAGCAGAAAAAAAATAATAACTTATATTACCTGTTGGA
Source organism: Theropithecus gelada (assembly GCF_003255815.1). Classification (NCBI taxonomy): domain Eukaryota; kingdom Metazoa; phylum Chordata; class Mammalia; order Primates; family Cercopithecidae; genus Theropithecus; species Theropithecus gelada. The sequence continues at coordinate 36,382,467 of NC_037680.1, forward strand.
AATGAGCTCAAACTCCATGAAGGAGTTACCTGCCTTCCATTGTCATGGAAGCAGAAAAACTTGCCTTCCTTGTTGTAAGCAAGTAAAACTCCAAAAAAAAAAAAAAAAAAAAGAAAGAAAAAAAAAAGGCAGGGTTGGGGGAGTTGCAGCAAAATAGATCTTGACCAAATTTTGGGAGATCAGGGATTCTCTGGAGGGGGTGCTCCCAGACTTCCACAAATTGTCCTATTGGTTTGAGCCATAAAGTTAGCTCATGCTGGTACCAAGCACAGAAAGGAGATTTGTTAAAGGTTAGGGACACCTCCACTCAGAATCCCTTCATGGTTACCAAAATGTGAACCCTGAAAATTTATGACAGGTCTCAGTTGATTTAGAAAGTTTATTTTGCCAAGATTGAGGATACATGCCCATAACACAGACTCAGGAGGTCCTGGTGACATGTGCCCAAAGTGCTCAGAGCACAGTTTGGTTTTATACATTTTAGGGAGACATGAGGCATCAATCAATGTATGTATGATGAACATTTGTTTGGTCTGTAAAGGCAGGACAACTCGAAGTGGAGGAGGGGGCTTCCAGGTTGTAGGTAGATAAGAGACAAATGAGTGCATTCTTTTGAGTTTCTGATTAGCCTCTCCACAGGAGGCAATTAGATATACATTTATCTCAGTGAACAGAGGGGTGACTTTGAATAGAATGGGAGGCAGGTTTACTCTAAGCAGTTCCCAGTGTGACTTTTCCCTTTAGCTTACTGATTTTGGGGGCCCAAGATATTTCCCTTTCACAGGACTATTTACAAAGGTGTGGGCAGAGTGAAGGGAACCAAAACAGGGTGGTGAAGCACCCAGCTTCTGGCAAGAATGAACGTGACTGTGTCTCCAAATAATTCTGCTGACTGTAAGAAGCTAAACAAATAAGAGTATATACTTTATAACTGCATTTATAGAAAATTCTGGAAAATGTAAACTGATATGTAGTGACAGAAAAGCAGATCAGTGGTTGCCTGGGAATGGGAATGAAGGGCTAGCATGGACAGAGACTTAGCTGAGCCAAGAAGGAATGAACAAATACTCCAGACAGACTGAATAGAGGTGAGAGTGCACATAAAAGGTGCTTGAGAGACTCTTGTAGCAGACAGATTGGATTGCATTGGGATGTTCTAGGAGCATTGAGAGTAAATAGAAAAGCTGGTGCTAGATCCAAGATCATGTTAAGAATTTATGCTAAAGCCAGGAAGAAGTCATCAAGTGGTTTCATTGCGACCAAATTTATGTTTTACATTTTAGAAAGAATGTTTCTGCTGTAGCATAGAGAATAGATGGGGTTGAGCAATTCATAAGGCTTAGGAGGCCGCTGCAGGAGGCTAGATAGAGAGAGGGCAGTTGTCTCGACTAGGAAGGAGGCAGTGGAAGGTAAAGAAATCCGAACACACATTTTGAGATATTGAAGAGGAAGGGTCATCAAGATGAAGTTTTGACTGAGTGTGTTGGGGAGTAAGAGGGGAAGTTGTCAAGAATGATTTCCCATTTTATGGCCAACCTAATTGCTTCATACACTGAGAAACAGTTTGGGGAAGGTGGAGGATTTCACTTTGGGATATGCTGAAAGACTGATGGGACATCCAGGTGGAGATATCCAGAGGGCAGTTGCATATTATGGGTATCAAAGTCAGAAACAGTCTGGGAGCATAGATTTGGGGGTTATCTGTGGTTAACAATTAAAGCCCTGGGAGCATGTGCAATTTCCTAGGGAGTATAAGTTGAGAAGAAAGGGGAGAGGCCTGAAAGAATCATAGGAAATAACAAAATGTAAGGACAGCTAGGGAAGCACACTGAGATGGAGTTAGAGAGGCAGGAGAAGGTAGGTAGAAAATGTGGTGCTCTGAAAGTTGGGGAGAGTGTTTCAAGGAGATAACAAAAACAGCTTCATATGCTGTGGCGAGGTCAAAGGATTAAGGATAGACACATGTGCTGAATTTTGGGACAGAGAGGTAAACTATGAGCTTGGGAAGAATGCTCTTAAGGGTTGGAGGCAGGAGACACACTGGTGGTTTGAGAATGACTAGGAGCAGAGACAAGGATAGACAACTCTTTCAAGCAGTTTGTAGTTGCAAGGAGGAGAAATGGCTGTATAGTCTGTGGGTATATGATCGGGGAAGAAGGAGAATGTCCGGAGGCAGTTACATATACGGGTACCAAAGTCAGATACAGGCAGGGAACATAGAATGTTGTTGTTATTGTTGTCATTATTACATTGTTAGATGAGAGATTTAACATGTCTGAACCCTGATGGAAAGACTGTACTAGGGAGGGAGAAGTCAAAAATGCTTACTCTGAGGGAATTTATAGAGTAAGTTCCTTGAGAAGACCAAAGTTTCCAGATCTAAAACTAAGAGGACTCAGTTTAGAAAGGAAGGTGGAACCTCTCATATAGTTGAAATGCAGGAAATAATAGTGTAGACCAAGGTAAGCCTGTAAGCTGTGGGTAGAGTTGAGAGTTCTGTCATCTGCTAGCTTCTAGTTTCCCTGAGAAGTGACAGAGGAGTTCATCAGCTGAGAATGAAGGGAGAGCTGGAGTTGGAGAGAGCGGGTGAGGCTGGCTTCAATATAAAACAGCAGAGAGAGCTGCTGGGGAGACTGGAAATCTGAAAATCACCAGGGGCCCAAATGCAGTCCAGGACCAACGAATTTACGATGACTCACGTGTTTTCTTAATAATGTTCAGCAGTGCAGGTGTCGGCAGGAAGAAGGTGGGCACTGGGCTTCTTCCATGCTGATGTTACCTAATCAGGATGTTATACGCAAAAGAGTTGAGGATATTGGCAAGGGAAAGGTTGTAGTTCTTGGTGGGAATCTCACTGGACTCAGCTCCATGACCACAGATGGATAGGTGGTGGCAGGCAGAGAGGGCTCTGGGGCCAGACTGCCAGGTTCAGATCATGGTTTTGTCACTCATCAGTTGTGTGACTTGGGCAAGCTGCTTGACCTTCATGTACTATAGTTTCCTCATCTGCAAAATTGAATAATAATAATAGCGCCGGCTGGTCGTGGTGGCTCATGCCTATAATCTCAGGACTTTGGGAGGCCAAGGAGAGTGGATCACCTGAGGTCAGGAGTTTGAGACCAGCCTGGTCAACATGGTGAAATCCCGTCTCTACTAAAAATACAGTAATTAGCTGGGCGTGGTGGTGGGCGCCTGTAATCCCAGCTACTTGGGAGGCTGAGGCAGGAGAATCACTTGAACCCGGGAGGCGGAGGTTGCAGTGAGCCGAGATTGCAACATTGCCCTCCAGCCTGGGCAACAAGAGTGAAACTCAGTCTCAAAATAACAACAACAACAACAACAATAGTGCCCATCTCATTAGCTTGTTTTGGAGAATAAATGAGTTAATACAAGGGAAGTGCTTAGAACAGTGACGCATAGTAAATACTCAACAAAAGTAGCTTTTATTATTAATTGTTATTACTTAAAACAAATAAAAATATCCTGCAGGCAAATAAAGAATGAGTATTGATTTGTCTTCTTGACAGGTGGAGAGAAAAGCCATATGACCTTGTCCTCGTTTCTTCCTAATAGCTGCCATTTATTGAGAGGTTGGTATGTGCCAGGCTTTATGCATCGTGCTCACAATGCAGTGGTTAAAAGGTCATATTGCCTAGTTTGGAATCTTCTCTGGGACCGATGCTAAGTCACGGCACTTTGCTCAGCCTCAGTTTCTTTTGTGTAAATTAGGGTAGTATAATATCCACTCCATAACATAATACATGGACAGAACTCATAACCTGGCAAATAATGAGTGCTCACGAAATGTAGCTAGGGTTGCTAGGTAATACTGATAACAGCAACACCATGAAGTTTGTATTTTTAGAATCACTAGATGCTGATAAGGACATTGCAAGAGGTTAAGTGACGCATTGTTAAATCTCTATCCTGAGCTATTCATTAACTACATGTAATAATCTATTTCACTAAGAGGCAACTGTACTACAGATAAAAGAGAACATTGGTTTGTATAAGACAGGAGTTTTCTAACCTATTTAATATGTATATTTAGCAGCTATCTCCCAGCTACTTATTAAACACTTCTGGATGTGTTCAAAATATTGTTTTATGTTGCGATTTTGCAGAACCATGATATTTTAACTAATAACATCCACAGCGGCTTGAGTACTGAGAGGTGAAAAGAAGTGAAAATTTACTGGGCTATGGGCCAATTTCAGTAGTGAATTAATGAACTAGCTGCTCACCTTAGTCTAAGCAGCAATTTATATCAATTTAATTCAATTAATGACTTTCCCCATGTGTGGTTCTTAGCCAGAAAGAAAGTTTCACTTACTCAGAAGTTCTGTTTGAGCTTCTGTCTTGATTGGGCTTGCGCAGGGTCTCTTTCTTCCCCTGTCAGTGAGCTAAGCCTAAATTCTGCGTGCTCACGCCTTCACTTCTGCTTCCTGTATATAACTTTATTGAGGTGATGCAGAGGAAGCAGGCAAAGGGGCACACATTGTTAAAAGAAAGAGGCAATCCCCCTGGAGAGAATGTGCACCTGCAGCATATGTTTCTGAAACCTACAAAGGCCCAGTAGTGCTCAGCCCTCACTGTGGCCAGAGTCACCTGGGAGCTTTAAAAATCAGCCATTATTCAGGCTCTCAGCCCCTCAGAGATTCTGATTCTGTTGGTTTTGGGTAGGACTAGGCAACAGTATTTTTTTGAGAAGCTCCCAAAGTGATGGATTCTAATATGCAGCTAGAGTGGAGAAGGGCTGGTCTGTGCAGAGAACTCATTCTGGGTTCTGAATAGAAAAGGGCAGGAGGTAATGATTGGGACTTGGAAAGAAAGGGAAATCAACAATAAGTTGCTCAGTTGAGGGAGAGAAGGCTGGTTTTAGAATACAATTTCCAATCGGCTGTGTTGTAATTACAAAGAGAATGGGGAGCAAGGCACAGGAAGCCACAGCAGACGTATGGTTGTCATGGAGTGTGTTGCTGCCTGACTCTAGGAACCCCAATTTGGGAACCAAAGCTACTGAAGCATCTTCCCAGGCATTGCATCTCTAGTTAACATCCTTTGAACTCTATAACCTTCCTAGAACTCAAGGGGAAAGGCTGGAGAGTTAAACTAATATTTACTTAACATCTATTAATCATTTTCTAGGGATTTAAATATTCTATATCAGTTAAGATTCAGGAAAGTGTATAAAAGCTTTCATAATTACCAGTGTTCCTTATAAATAAAAATAACAAAATTTAAGGTCTGTCATCTTTTGGTTTCATCCAAAGTATTCACCAATAAATGGAAGCAGAGTCTGTGAATGTATTCACATCTGGAAGGAGAGGTAAGGGGAGAAAAAGGAGGCAGACAGAGAGCAGGTTGGACTAGGTGGATGAAAACACCTTCTTCCATTATTTCTTAGCTATGTTACCTGGATCAAATTACATAATCTTGCTGTTTCTTCCTCTATATATGGGACAATAAAAACCTGTCTTGCAAGGTTATTGTAAGGTGAGAAATGAAGTGAGCCAAACACCTGGCACAAGTAGGTCCCCCAGAAGTACAGCCACAGTCACTCTGAGGGAAGGAGGCTGGTCCTAAAGGATCAGGGACAGCAAGCCTGCATGATCATACTTATCTTGCTTGCTTGGAGGGTTGGATACTTTGTCAAGCTTTATTTCTAGGCAATTCAAAATGCTAAAGCTCAGGGTAGTGGAGATAATGGGGATTTGGCATGAAGTGATCATGGGACTGTGAAAAGAAACTTGTGGACAAAGGTCTTCACCAAACTTTCCAAGTAAAACTGGTTAAATATTAAAGTTCACTGTGACTTTCTGAGAAGAAGATTTATAAAGCTAAGTGAATTGAGCACTAAGAAATTGGCAAGCCTGTTTTATATTGCTTAGCTCTCTTAATCATTTGAGGCATACTGTATGGTTTTTCCTTAGCTTGACATGTTTTCTGGGTTAAAACAGGAATTACAATGTTGCCATGTGCAAATTTTATAAAAGGTGAAGATGTGGATGGACAAGTGATCAGGAATTCGTGACTATAACTTAATTTTTTTCGTGCGTTATGTTTATCAATTAATATATAATTTTGTTCCTGCATAGTGGCTTCATTTACATTTGATGCTAGAAAAAAGCAAGTTATTAATATAGGGCCTGAAACCTCAGCTTTTGATACTAGAATTGATAGATTAAATAAAATTTTAATATTCCTAGTGAATCCAGTGAATTATAAAATTATATAAGCCCCTTGTTATAGCTTTAATGGGGCATAAATGACTTATAATGGACTGTACACATTTAAAGTATACAGTCTGAAAGTTTTTGACATACTTTTACACCCATGAAAGCATTACCATAATCGAGGTGGTGGCCACACCTACCATTCCTGCAAGCTTCTTTTGTTCTTTGGTAAGTCCTCTGTTGTACCCCTTCCCACCCCAGCTCCCAGTCAATTATTGAGCTGCTTTCTGTCACTATAGATTTGTTTGCAATTTCCAGAATTTTATGTAAGTGAAATCATACAATGCATACTCCTTTTTTTTTTTTTTGGTCTGACTTCTTTCACTCAGCATATTTTGAGATACACCCATGTTACACTCATCAATAGTTCAATCTTTTTTATTGCTGAGTTGTAGTTCATGGCATGAATGTACCACAATTCGTTTACCCATCATCTGTTGGTGGATATTTGGGTTGTTTCCAATTTGGGCCTATTGCACATACAGCCGATATGAACATTCATGTATAAATCCTTGTATGGACATGCCATTTTAGTTTTCTTGTGTAAATACCTACAAGTGGAATGAGTGGATCACATAGAAGTTATACTTTAACTTTTTACATTCTCACCAGTAGTGTGTGAGTTCTAGTTCCTCCACATCCTTGCTGCTCTGAGTTGAACTGTGTCCCCCCAAAAGATGCTGAAGTCCTAACCCCCAGTACCTGTAAATGTGACCTTATTTAGGACTAGGGTCTTTGCAGATGATCAAGTTAAGGTGAAGTCATTAGGGTGAGCCATAATCTGATATGCCTGGTGTCCCTACAAAGAGGGGAAATTTGGACATAGGGACAGACATACACCTGAAGAGAACACCATATGAATATGAAGTCAGAGGTTGGGGTGATGCATCTACAAGCCTAGGAGAGCCAAAGACTGCCAGCAAACCACCAGAAGCTAGGAGAAAGGCATGGAAGAGATTCTCCCTCATGGCTCCCAGAAGGAACCCACCCTGTCAACGTCTTGATCTCAAATGTGTGGCCTCCAGTACTGTGAGACAATACATTTATACTGTTCAAGCCACCTAGTTTGTGGAAATTTGTTAGGGGAGTCCTAAGATATGAATATACTTAACAACATTTAGTATGGTTGATCTTTTAAATTTTAACCCTTCCAATAGGAAGACAGTGGATTTCACTGTGGTTTAAATTTCTGTTTATCTAATAATTAATGATTTTGAAAATCATTTCATGTACTTATTTGATATCTGCATGTTAAATAATGGTGGAATACATGTTCAAATTCTTTGTTTCTTTTTTCTTCTCCATTGGGTTGTTTTCTTCTTATTGAGTTTTGAGAAATTTTTATATATTCTAGATACAAGTTCCTTATCAGATATATAATTTATTAATATTTTCTCCCAGCCTGTGGCTTATATTTGTGTTGTCTTAATATTGTGGGTTTTTTTTTTTTTTTTTTTTTTTTAGACAGAGTCTCACTTTTTCACTCAGGCTGGAGTACAGTGACACAATCTTGGCTTGCTGCAACCTCCACCTCCCGGGTTCAAGTGATTCTCCTGCCTCAGCCTCCTCAGTAGCTGGAACTTCAGGTGTACACCACCACACCTTGCTAGTTTTTGTATTTTTAGTAGAGACAGGATTTTTGTCATGTTGGTCAGTCTGGTCTCAAACTCCTGACCTAAGGTGATCTGCCCACTTTGGCGCCAAAGTGCTGGAATTACAGGCATGAGCCACTGTGCCCATCAATATTGGTTTTTTGAAGAATGTAAGTTTTAGATTTTGGTGGTTCACCTTATCAATAAGTTCTTTTATGGATCCTTGAATCTAAGGAATCTTTGACTAACTCAAGGTCACAAATATATTCTGTTTTCTTCTAAATGCCATTATGCTTTTAGATTTTACTTTTAGGTCTGTGGTTCATTTGGTGTTGATGTTTATGCATGCTGTGAAGTTTTTTTAAAAAATACGAATATTCAATTGTTCCAACATATTTATTGGATAGACCATCCTTTCAAAGCAGCATCACTGTCTGGGGTAAATACCTAAGATTTGTTGTCTCATGGCCACAGAAACACTAGGACAGAGATACATAAAATGTGAAGTTCAGAGGAGAATTTTAATAGGTGAAAGAAAGAGAAGAGCTCTCTCCTGGAGAGGTGTCCCCAGTGGGTTTTCCGGTCCACAGCGGAATGGAAAGTGTTTTATAGATGAGCTCGAGGAGGTGGTGTCTGATTTACATAGGGCAAAAAATATTGGTTGGACCAGGTGTGCCATTTGCGTAAGGTGTGAAAATCTGGTTAGAGCTAGGTGTGCCATTTGCATTAAGTGCAAAAATCTGGCCACCCCCATCCTAATCTTTTATTATGCAGATGGATTCTCTGCCTGGCTGGCACCATGTTGCCTGCCTCTTTACTGTATACATGGTGACAAAGAAAAGGGAAGATGGAGCCTCCATGTTGAACATACTTGGCCCCCAGGTAGACCTTTTCTATTGGCACAGTTGCTGACATTCACCTCTGCAAGCTTCCAGCTTGATAATCTATGTCTTAGGTTATCAGCTTGCCTTAGATTATAAGCAGCTAGATTTCTATGTCTGCAGCTTGATTTTTTGGGCCGCTTTTTATTAGAAAAGGAATGGTTTTGAGGCTGCTTTTTCTGTTAAAAGGGAAATTCTGCTGAGGACTCTGTTGCCCTTACTATCTGCCTAAATAATTTCTTTCTAGATCCTGTATCATAATCCCCTCTCAGGAGTGGTAACTCTAACTGCTATTAGGGGATGTTGGACAATGACTCTTTTTAGCTACTTCCTGCTGAAAAGCGGCACCGTGTGGGGAACAACAGTTAAGGCTCCTCCTGGGGTCAATCTAAGGACCCTCAGAAGAATGGTGTGTCCATGCATGGTTTCATCATAGCACTGTTTGAAGTTTAATAGCTTCTAGGTGAGAAGAGATAAATTTTACAAGAAGGTTTGTTGTAAATATATGTTCAATATAGGGTTTGAATATGAGTATTAAGATTACTCATATATATATATATATATGTTCAATATAGGGTTTTAATATGAGTATTACGATTACCACTATTTGGCCAGTCTCAGTGGCTCACACCTGTAATCCCAGCACTTTTGGAGACCGAGGTGGGCAGATCACCTGAGGTCAGGAATTCAAGATCAGTCTGCTAACATGGCGAAACCCTATCTCTACTAACAATACAAAAATTAGCCAGGCATGGTGGCAGGCGCCTGTAATCCCAGCTACTCAGGAGGCTGAGGCAGGAGAATCACTTGAACCCATGAAGTGGAGGTTGCAGTGAGTTGAGATCATGCCACTGCACGACAGAATGAGACTTTGTCTCAAAAAAAAAAAAAAAAAAGAAAAGAAAAGAAAATTACCACTATTAGTGTGGGTACTATAGGCCATAACCATGACAGCAGAGTTTGTTTGATACCTCTTAGTCATTTTGATGGGTTGTAATGCTGGTTTGACTCTACCAGATTTCACTGTACTTTACTAGAAGCATTAATATAGAAGCAACATTTTTCCCTTCAGGAAAAGTGACATTGGATTGGGTGACCAGAGTAATTTTAGTGTTAACTTTGGCTAAATCTTTCCTGTAATTATCAGTCCTGTTATAAAGATGATAACTAGGCAGAATATTACAGCAATTAGAATTTTCCATCCAGAATTCCACTTTGCAGGTTCCACAGTGTATATTCCTAATGCAAATAGTAGAGTGAGTATAGCAATCCTACAAGTGTGGTGAAATAAATAATTTCTATGTAAAATTTTACACACCAAGATATAGAATTTCCCTTTAAGGGTCAAAAAGTAATTCTAATATCTGATAACAAATCTTGAGAGGAACAGTAGAAATGACTAAAAATAGAGAAGGTAGGCGTGGGACTGAGTAGGTTGAGTAGCCCTCACTCATTTACTTATCTTTTATGATTTTCAGCTTAAGATCTCCTATTTCTTCACGTTGACATCCAGGACGTTCCTCTGGGCTGTCTGGGGCTTTCTAGCTGTCCAGCTTTCCAGGATTTGACTCAAGTGTAATTTATCCAAGAGTCCATACTGTAACTTTTACTGTCTCGACTTTTACTGTCGAGGGTGTTGAAAGAAGAGCAGTGTAGAGTCCTTCCCAGCTTGGGCTTAGAGAAGGAGAGCAAGAAGGGAGAGCTTCCACCAATACCAAATCTCCTGGGTTCATTAAGGTGGTCCTATTTCTTGGGGTTGGGTTTCTGCTAGTTGTATTAATTCCTATTAGAAGTGAGCCAGAGAAGTTACATGCTTAACGATTTGAGAGGCTTCCTGGTCTAACAGACCAGGAAAAGCTATCCGTACAGCATTTTGAAAGGGCTTAGATCTAACTTTAAAAGGGTATTTCTCACCCACAGTAAAGCCATGGGAAGAAGAGTGACCCTGACACAAGGAAGGTGAGTTTCTTGGGACAGTTTTCTGAGTTGTCTTTTGATGACATCATTTGTTTTCTCTACCTTTCCTGAGGACTGGGGTCTCCAAGCACAATGGAGATGATGTTGTATATCTAGTGCCTTTGAGACCCCCTGTGTGATGGCTGCCTTCAATGAGAGGTCTTTGTCACTTTTGAGGTATTTAGGTAGGCCAAAGTGGGGAGTTATCTCATTCACTAACACTTTATTACCTCAGAAGTCTTGTCTGTACAGCATAGAAATGCCTCTACCCAGTTAGTGAAAGTATCTACCCATACCTGGAGGTATTGGATGCCCTTCATCTTTGGCATATGGGTGAAGTCTATCTGCCAGTCCTCCCCGGGATAGCTTCTCATACTTTGGGTTTGAGGAGGAAGGAGCCAACTATTGAGGGGATTATTTTTAAGACAGACTTCGCAAGCATTAACAACCTATTTGACTGTTTTTAATAAGTTCTCTCCTGAAAACAATCTCTGGGCACACTGATAAATTTTATCTTTTATCAAGTGAAAAGCTTGGTGAAGGATTTTAAGGACTTTTCACAGGCTGGAGGGTGGCAAGTGGAGTTTATCCTCCTCTGACTGTGGCCATCCTAAGGGCTGTAAAGTGTACCCTCGAGAGATGGCCCATTCTATCTCTGCAGGGGAGTGCTGAAGCTTAATTTATCTTATGTAGCCTTCCCAGATCAGAGGGGCTTCGAGTGTGTGGATGCCCTGAGGCTTCATTGCCGCTGACTTGGCTGCCTGATCAGCTAGCTTGTTTCATTTGGCTATTACATCTATTCCCTTCTGATGTCCCTTACCATGCATCATTGCTGTCTCTCATGGAAGAAAAACTGAGGCTAATAACCTGTTAACTTCCTGGTGGTATTGTGTAGGGGATCCATGAGCAGCAAGAAAGTGTCTTTCCTTCCAAACGGCAGCATGAGCATGGAGAACTAGGAAAGCCTACTTGGAGTCAGCTAACTTTTCTTTGCTTAATTCAAGTGCCCTTGAAAGAACTATCAGTTGAGCTAGTTGAGCACTTGTGCCGAGAGAGAGAGGCACACTTTCAACACCATCATTCAGAGTGACTACTGCATATCCTGCCTTATGAACTCCTTGCTGTACAAAGGAACTTCCATCCGTGAAGAGGGTCCAGTCTGGATTTTCTAGGGAGTTTCCCTGATATCCTCCCTGGCTTCATAGGTCTGTACCATAACTTGTTCACAGTTACGTTCAGTTTTCTCAGGGAGGAAAGTGGCCGGATTTATGCAAGAACAAGTTTTCAATTGGATTGTAGATCCTTCTAACAGCAAATCCTGATATTTAAGGAGCTGGCTGGCTGTTAGACAAAGGCTTCCCCTGGAAGACAGCCATCTTGCTACATTATGTGGGGCCATTTCCCAGGCCCCACATAACTTTAAGCCATTTCCCAGGGTTAATTTGGTGGCCTCTGGTACCAGTCAGGCCACCGTGCCAACTGCTCGGAGGTATGCTGGCCATCCTTTAGCTGCCAAATTAAGTTCCTTACTCAGGTAGTTCAGTGGCTGTTGAGCTGGTCCTTGGGCCTGTGTTAAAACTCCCAAGGCCATTCCCTTCCTTTCTGATACATAAAGATTGAAGGCCCTCCCTGTGGGAAGGCTGAGGGCTGGTGCCTTAACTAAGACTTGTTTTCACTGGTTAAAGGCCTTTTGAGCTTCAGGTTCCTAGGTTAAGAAATAAGTTTCAGCTGCTAGAGTTTCTGTTACGAAGTGACATAAGGGAAGTGCTATCTCACCATACCCAGGTATCCATAGTCTGAAAAATTCCATAATGTCCCCAAATCCTCTTAGTTGCTTGAGGGTTTTAGGGAGGGGAAAGGAGGAAATAATCCTTTCTTCCCCTAATTCTCTGGTCCCTTCAGTCAATACTAAACACACGTAATTCACTGAGGTTTGGCCAAACTGGACCTTAGATTTTGAAACCTTACATTCTGTGTCTGCTAAGAAATTAAGAAGAGCTTCAGTGCCTTCTTGAGAAGCTTCCTCAACTGGGGCACAGACCAATATGTCATCTATATATTGCAAGACCTGACCTGAGGTTGGGAAAACTTGGATAGGTCCTTTGACCCTGCCTGTCTTAATAAGTAACAACTGTCTCAAAATCCCCAAGGCAGTACCATCCATGTTAACTGGGTGGTTTGGCTGGAGGGATCTTTGAAGGAAAACAAGTACTGGGAGTCGAGATGTAACAGTATACAGAAAAAGGCATCCTTTAGCTTTAGGACTGTGAATAATTTAGTTCCCTCAGGTATTTGAGTTAGGAAGCTATAGGGATTAGAGACCAGCAGATGAATTGAGACTATGGCCTCATTAACGAGGCAGAGGTCCTGAACTAGTCTTCATTCCCCATTGGGTTTCTACACTCCTAATATTGGGGTGTTGCAGAAGCTGTTACAGGGTTTGAGGAGGCCCTGCATCTTCAGGTTATTAATAATGGCTTCTAGCCCTTTCTTAGCCTCTGGCTTTGGGGGATATTGACTCTGGTTAGGAAAAGAAGTGGGATCCTTAAGATGGATATTGACTGGCCTAGTGGTTATAGCTCCACCTATTCTTCCTTGAGTTGCCCATACTTCTGGATTAATATTAGCTTCCACCAGGGGGAGACAAAGAGTGTCCTGGGGCTATTAGGATGCTGGCCCCCATGTGAGCTAAAATGTCTCTACCTAATAAAGGAGTGAGATTTTCTAGCATGATTAAGAAGGCACATGTAAATAATGGGTTCCCACCAACTACAACTAAGGGGTTGAGAAAAATTTCAGGTTAGAACCTTTCCTGAGATGCCCATATGGTTGTGCTACAGGAAGAGGGGAGGTCTGGATCAGAGAGAAGAGAGAGACTGGCTCCAGTGTCCAGAAGGAAGTCTACCCTCCTTCCTTCAATTTCCAGAATTACCCAGGGCTCCTGTGCAGTGATGGCAGTTTGAGTTGCTGGAGCTAAGAGTTTGAGCCCTGGGAGCATCAGTCCTGTTGGACCATCTGTGAGACTAGTTCTGAACCCAATGACCTTCATTTCTGGGGGCAGTCTGATCTCCAGTGGTCCCACCACAGGCTGAACAGAGTTGAGGTGGCTTCTTCTTGCTGCCTGGGCACTCCTTCTTAAAGTGCCCTGACTTGCCACACTGGTAGCAACCAGTGGATGCACCTCAGGGATCCTGGACTTTGCAGCCTACAAAGCAGTTACTAGAGCCTCAGTCCTTCTCTTGTGTTTTCACTCTTTCTCTTGGACCTCCTTCTGATCCCTCTTATGAAAGGCGAGGTGGCTACCCTTAGGAGGTTTTCCAAGGTGCTATCTGGCCCTACAGCCTGCTTCTGCAGTTTCCTCCTAATATTGGGAGCTGCCTGTGTAATAAACATTTCCTTTACAATTAACTGCTTCTTGACTGAATCAGGGGATAAGGAGGTATTTTTATTAGTGCCTCTCTCAGCCTTTCCATAAAGGATGTGGAATTCACAACTGGCTTTCTGGTCTATCATAGATAGTTTAGTGTAATTAAGAGGTTTGGCCCTAGTTTTTCATAGGTGTCCAATATGCACATTAAAAAGTGTTTCCTTTTCCAGATGAGTTCATGTCCTTTGCAGGGACATGGATGAAGCTAGAAACCATCATTCTTAGCAAACTATCACAAGGACAGAAAACCAAACATCGCATATCGTCACTCATAGGTGGGAATTGAACAGAGATCACTTGGACACAGGGTGGGGAACATCACACGCCGGGGCCTGTTGTGGAGTGGGGGGTTGGGGGAGGGATAGCATTAGGAGAAATACCTAATATAAATGATGAGTTGATGGGTGCAGCAAACCAACATGGCACATGTATACCAATGTATCAAACCTGCACGTTATGCACATGTACCCTAGAACTTATAATAAAATAATATTTTTATTATTAATTAAATTATATATAAAATTAATATAATTTTATAATAATAAAAAAGTGTTTCCTTTTCCATTCATCTGTAGAGTCATTGGGGTTCCATTCAGGTTTGTCAAGAGGTACTGCTTCTCTTCCTACTGGGAATAATGGTTTCCCTATTTCTTCACCTTGGCTATGTTCTCTTTTCCTTTTTGGCCTGCTGTAGGAGATATATTGCTTCTCTCGAAACTTCTCTGCTGCCTGCAGAGCTGCCTGTTTTCAGCTGTGGTTAGGGTTTGGCTTAGAAGCAGCATAACATCCCTCCATGAGAGGTCAAACACCTGAGTTAAATTTTGGAAAGCTTCTATATACCTATCAGGGTTGTCATAAAATGAGCCTAAGTCTCTCTTTATTTGCCTATTTCACTTATTTGCGATGAGAAGGGAACATGAATCCTAGTGGTATCACCTCCATTGGGCATTTCCTGTAGGGTTAAGAGTGAAGTTGGAAGGTGGAGAGTTTTGGAGATGGTGGAACTGGAGGAGCTGATGGCACAGTTGGAGGGGGCCCAAAATAAGGGGGTCAAGAAGGGCCTGGACACTCAATATCTGCCTCAGATAGTTCCCCTGGAAGTTGCTTCTCTAATTTTGTGGAACCATTCCCTATGGGCCTGCCTGCTATGACTGCTAAAAGAGGTGGGTAGATTGTGCCATGCTTGCGAAAGTCTAGTAAGAAGGCTATATGCTTGTGCAAAAGCAGAGTTTCAAAAGAGTGCAGGCTGAAGATGGTCTGTTACCCATCTAGAAAGCAAAGTGAGAAAAAAAGTGTCCCTTTAGTCTCTTTCCTTTCCTTTGGATTAGCCCAAGGTGGAGGGGAAGATAGGGGAGGCATCCCCTCAACTGTTTTCCCTCCTTGGTTCCCTGAGCCCCAGCATCCATTAAAGGTGCCACCCATGGATGCAGGCATGACCCTCAGCCATGGAAATGGAGGAACTGAGTGATTGGGATTCATCACACTCACCCCACCCATGTGACTCTAGTCCTCCACTTCCCTTTGACTTCCTAGACCTGTGTGACCTGTGTTACTCCCCAGTAAATGGATCTTGGGTAAGACTATGTAACAGTTGCATTTGACAAGGCCTTTTAATGGAGAGAGTCCTGGACTAAAACATTTATTTTTTGGCAGCTCTGGTTAAGTTCCAGATACAAAATCCCCTTACTATTTAAGTACCATTCTAATTGGAGGCAGAAGAGGTGCCTTAAAAGAACATAGGGACTGAATGGCAGTCTTTCTGATGATGGGACAGTATCAAGACTAGAATTTTGTTTTGGAGAACTTTTTCCTCCCCATTGTTGAGTTTTCCTGTTCACAGAAGGGACATAAAGCCTGGTCTCTGGTAGAGGAGTGCCAAAAGGGAGGAGAATTGGGGAACTAGAGTGTTTCATCAAACAGCTGACAATGTGCCTCATGTAGGAGTCCTATTCAACTAGGTGGTACTGTTGGCCTTAAAATACCACGTGCTCTCCAGACCAAGGGTAAAGAGACACTCACTGGAGGGGGGGAGAGGGGAGGTAATGTAGGGGAAGAAGACCCCATATTTCAAGAAAATTGCAAAAACAGCAATCCCTTGAGCTATATTCCTGGTTACTATGGCATTTCCTGATCTTGACTAACAGGATTACTTCCCTGAATTGTAAAAATTCCCACAGCATTGCATACAGAGAGTGGATAGGCGACATGGTGGTTGCAGACAGAAAAGGAGGAAAATTGTGATATGAAAAGCTTGGAGATCCTGCTTCCAATGCCCTGCAGGCTGTCAGAGGCTGGGGTTAGTCCAGAAGGCTTCACGTAACACCAGGGTGTGACCCTGGCCAGGAACCCTCAGTTACCTCCGAACTTCTTCCAGCCTCATGTGACAGCTAGGCTCTCTGTGAAAAGAAACTGTTTCAAAACAAAGCCAACATTCCCAGCACCCTGAGGGCACTGAGGAATTCACTAAGTTCTCCTGGCAAGCCTGCCCCCAGTCTTGTAAGGCTGGCAGCCACACTAACTGTTTTTAAATGACTGAAGGGGGCCCAGTGTTTGCTTTGATTTTAAAATGGAAGATGGAGGCCTCAAAATGAGAAGAAACGGTTGGGGTCTGCTCCTATACTCACCCTTCTGATGAATCTACCCAGATGGGCCTCCAAAATGAAGCAGTGCCATTGTCTGGGGTAAATACCCAAGATTTGTTGTCTTATGGCCATGGAAAACTAGGACACGGACACGCAAAGAATGAGGAAGAGAGCAGAAGTTTAATCCGTGAAAGAAAGAGAAAAGCTCTCTCCTGCAGAGAGAGGGGTCCAGAGCATATTTTCTGGTCCAAGGCAAAATGCAAGGAGTTTTATAGATGAACTTTAGGAGGTGGTGTCTGATTTACATAGAATATGAAAGATTAGTCAGACCAGGTGTGCCATTTGCATAGCATATGAAAATCTGGCTGTCTCCCCCCTAATCTTTTCTTATGCAGATGAGTTATCTGCCTGGTTGGCACCATGTTGCCTGCTTCTTTACTGTACACATGGTGACAAAGAAAAGGGAAGATGGAGCCTCCATGTTGAACATAACTGGCCCCCAGGTAGCCCTTTTCCATTGGCACAGCTGTCGGCATTCACCTGTGCAAGCTTCCAGCTTGCTTATCTATGTCTGTAGCTCAATTTTTCATGCTACTCTTTGTTAGAAAAATAATGATTTTGGGCTACTTTTTTTGTTAAAAGAGAAATTCTGCCGAGGACTCTCTTGCCTAAATAATTTCTTTCTAGCTCCTGTGTCAGTTTTTCCATTGAATTGCTTCGCACCTTGATTAAAAAAAAAAAAATGAGTTATCCATATATGTCTATTTCTGGACTCTGTTTTCTATTCCACTAAATTATTTATCTTTACATCAGTACCACATTGTTTTGATTATGGTAGTGTTATCATAAGTCTTGAAGTCAGGTAGTGTTAACCTTCTAATTTTGTTCTTTTTCAGAATTGTTTTGGCTGTTGAAGATCCTTTGGATTCTGATTTGAGTTTCACAACCAGTTTGCCAATTTCTACAAAAGCGTTACCAGGATTTTGATTGGGATTGCATGGAATTAAGGATCAATTTGGGGAAAATTGACATCTTAACAATATTGAGTCTTTTGACCCAATGAACAAGAAATATCTATCCATTTATTTAGTCACCAACTTTTCTCAGCAATGTTTCATAGTTTCTAATTTATAGATCTTTTATATTTTTGTCATTTTTATTCCAAAATATTTCATATTTTTGATGCTCTTATAAGAAGCATTCTTTTTTAAATTTTCCAGTTGTTTGCTGTGAATATATAGAAATACAATTGATTTTGTAGATTAATCTTGTATCCTGAAATCTTGCTATCCTCATTTATTAGTTACAGTAGTTTTGTAGATTCTGTTGGAGTTTCTGCATAGATGACCATGTCATCTATGAATGAAGACAGCTTTATGTCTTTCTTTCTAATCTATTTTATTTATTGCCTGATTGTACCAGCTCTAGTAGTAGCTAGGATAGTTAGCATGTTAACCCTAAAGTTTTGTAGCTGTCCTTTATCAACTTAAGGAGGGTCCTTTCTATTCCTAGTTTGATGAGAAGTTTTATCAGGAATGGATGTTGGATTTTGTCAAATGCTGCTTCTGCATCTATGAGATGATCATATGAATTTTCTTTTCAGTTTGTTAATATAGTGAATTATCTTATTGATTTTGTATGTTAAACAAATCCTGCATTTCTAGAATAAACTCCATTTGGTCCAGGGTCTACTTTTACCTTTCCTTTTCTAAGCTCCATGAAGACCTTTGCTTTCCACTGACACTGTCTTTCCTCAGACTGTATGGTAGAAAATGTCAATCGTCTTGGGGCTTTCTTGTGGAAAATCACATCTCAATCCCATTCTTGTTGCCTTAATTATATTTGTGGGTTTCCAAATCTCCCTAAATCTCTTATTCAAAGATGGTCTCTTGGGTTGTTTCTGAAAATGGTTAATGACTTCCTTTTGAGCTGACTTTTCACTCTCTGAGTGATTTTGCTTTCAGAGTACTTTAATTTCCAAATCAGGGTGGTACACTTCTACTTTATAGGCTGGATAAAGGCATGCCATGCTTAAACTAAATCACAGGTGGCGTAGCAGTACTTTCTAAAGCATTCCACTCCCTTAGTGTGATGAAATACTCTGTCTTCTGGAATTTTTCCCTGCTCCTTTGTCCTTAATTGTATTCCCAGAGAGAGTTGTGTGACTCACCTGTGTGAGCTACAGAAAATCTATGCATCTCTTTTTAGTAAATTTCTGTTTTGACTTGTGCATTCTAGTCAGGTAAATTCCTGTTTGTTAGTAAGAGTGGTTATTTTCAGAAAGGCTAAACCCAAATCTGAACTGGTCCTGGCTTGTTTTAGTTTCTTAAAAAATGAAATCTGGAATCTGTCACTTATGCTTGTTATTTATCATAATAGTTGTGGCTTTGTTATTTCCATCAGTACTCTTATTTTTGCCCGTAGGTCCTCATGACCTACATCATTCCTCCACTCCTTTCTCCTTATTTTCCCACCGCCATCCTACTTCCCTGAAAAACTTGAGATTTGTTTGGTGTACTGTCCCTCTGGGAGGACTGGCTAGGGAAAGGACTGAATAAGCTACATGATTGTAAAATTACTCTTAGAATTCAGCAATGACCTTTAAGGGTGTACAGATGTTAATCTGAGAAATGTTACTTTAAATTGGTTTTCCTTTGTCTACCTTCATATCAAATATTTCTGTCCTTTGAGTCCCAAACCTTTCCAAGTGTCAGTGCCCAGTGGGAATAAACAGTCTTTTTAACATTCAGACCTGAATTTCGTGGCCTGTGTTACTTCCTGCAGTCCCTGGAAGATTTGAGGGGCCCCTTCCAGTGCTCACACTCACCTCTAGTATCTGGGGATACTCAGGGGGCACCTCACATGCCCTCATGGCAGCTTGTCAGTGCTCCTTTAGGCAGCTACTTCCTTGGCAGCCTCCATAGCTCCATGCCCAGGCTCAGAACGCTGCCCCACCTTTCATAGCATGTGCTGAGCGCCTGCCTTTAGGCCCCTCCCAAGGTTTCAGTGGCCCACTGTGTTCCCTGTGCCTGCCTGTCTCTAGGCTTCTGCTCAACCTGCAGCATTGGCAGGTCCCTGCTCCACTGAAGCCACTCAACTCCAGTCCACAGCTTGATGCTCTGCCTTCTGAGCTGACAGACTCATCTTATTTTTAGCCATTTGGAAGCAGGTCTCCTCTTCTGTACTCTACTTGTCTCAAAAGGGCCCCACATTGTATTGCTTGGGCCCCAAGAGTTCAGTAGGTCAGATTTTAGTTTATATATAGTTCTTTTGAGGTGTAGTTTAAGGAACTGCCACCATATTTACCCAGAACCAGCATTCTCCTCTTACAATATGACCCTTGTTCTGAGTTATCTAACTCTGAGGTCCCCAACATTTTTGGCACCAGGGACCAGTTTCATGGAAGACAATTTTTCCACAGACTGGCCAAGGGGATGGTTTCAGGATGATTCAAGAGCATTACATTAATTGTGCACTTTATTTCTACTATTATTACATTGTAATATATAATTATACAGTTCACCATACTGTAGAATCAGTGGGATACCTGAGCTTGTTTTCCTGCAACTAGACGGTCCCATCTGGCAGTGATGGGAGACAGTGACAGATCATCAGGCATTAGATTCTCATAAGGAGTGTACAACCTAGATCCCTCGCATATGCAGTTCACAATAGGGTTCCTACTACTATGAGAATCTAATGCTGCTACTGATCTGACAGGAGGTCGAGCTCAGGCAGTAATGCAAGCAATGGGGAGTGGCTGTAAATACAGATGAAGCTTTTTTAGCTTGCCTGCCACTCACCTCCTTCTGTGCAGCCTGGAGATTGGGAACCCCTGATCTAACTCGTGGTATTAATGTTATTGTTTTTCATGCACCTAATGGTTCTTTAAAACTTGTCTTCTGTTGTACCTTCCCCCTTCACCAGTTCTTCAATCATACCTAGACCCCCAACCTTGGGTACTCTGCTTTTTTTCTAAGAGGATGATTATTAGAGGCACTCAGTTAATGAATGCAGCTACCATTTATTGAGCATATTAGGTCAAATACTTGAAAATGTTATTTCATTTAATCCTCACAATGACTCTAGGGAATCGGTGAGGATATATATATGCAGTACTTATAGAACACAGAACCAAGCTGAGAACAGGAGTGTCCATCAGATTGCTATCTCTCCCCTGTGAACTTAGTATGTGAATTTAAGACATGCATATTTATAATTGGTTACTAAATTATCTAATTCTAAGGCTAATTATCTTAATCTTAGACTAATTCTAAGCCAAGGAATTAAAATGATAACTTTGTGCTGAGAAAGTTGCTCTGCAACTATAGGATGACATTATATTGGGTGCTTCCCTGGGTTTCTCTGGAACTGGAACTATTTTCAGGTTGTTGAATGAATTATAAAGCTTTATTAAAGCGTGTGTTGGTTGTCTCTACAAATGGATATTAAATTTGATTAAATCAAACACTGACTGAACATGTGTGGCTAAGACCAAGGAAGCCTCAGAGAGAAACATCATATATTTTATTTTTTGCCTCTATGACAAGTTTGTATCTTTTATTATTCTCAGTGTTTTCAATCTTCTTTTATTTATATCTTTTATCTCCAATTCCATCACTTTGATAAACAAAGGTTCCAAAATATGATATACTTCTAGAAAACGATGAAATGGATATTCAATGTACTAAAACTAAGCAAGCAAAATACATTTAACAGTTTATTTAATTTAAATTTTCATTATCCCACTAGTAGTATTTTATAGAGAATATAGTAGAGTATAGTTATTTCTTATAGGAGATGAACAACTAAAAGAGGCATAATTTTTTATTTTAAAAGAAAAACATGGAGCAAAAATAGTTATTAATGAAAGAGAAAATTATGAAAAAACTGTTGTTTATTGATAGCATTAAAATGCGTGTGTATATGTGTGTTTTGTTAAGACATTTCATAAAGGCAATTACACCTTGAATTCAGAGTACTTTATGTAATGTAGCCTAAGAAGATCTCTTAGAAAACTACTAAATGATAACCATTTTCAATTTTAAAAAGACTTATCCCAATTTGTATCTCCAGTAGCTTGTTCTGAGGGGAGAAAAAAAAAGAAAGTAAAGACAAGTGCTTCAGAATTACCCATATTGGAGAACCTTCCTTGCATGGTCATTAATATTTTCTGGCTACATTTGCCATCACCCACACCCTCATTCTTACCCTTGTCTCCATCTTCTAATTAATCATCTAGCAAAGCAGGGCATCCTGGCTTTGGCACGTTGTCCACTTTTTCCTCCAATTCTCTCATGTCAAGCAGGCGGGGCCCCTTCTGCTGAGTATTTGCTTCCACTAGTACCAGCCCCCAAAGGGAAGAAGGGGAACCATCAGGACAGCAGTGTGTGAACTCTGCAAGGATATTGTGGGAAGAGAACTTTCAGACAACACTTCTACCCAAGTGAGCATAAAAGAGCAGCATTTCTAGAAAATGTCAGTATGGATATGGAAGTTTTTGCTGCTAAGAACAGATTCCTTGACATGCTGAGACCCCTACCTCAAAACAACCTCAATTTCCCCATCCCTAGGACTCATGATATTGAGATAAAACTTCACACATATGTGCATAGTAGCAGTCCCCATCTGGCTTAAAGAGTGACAGACAGGGCTATTGAATGAGAACTGAGCAGAACATTTCCCCACCCCAGTTCTCAGGTGTATTAACTTAACTCTCAGGCAGTTAGGTTCACATGAATCAGTGCAAATCCATGACTATATCTGGAAAAGCAACTTAAGATGTTTAGTACCAAGCGGCAGAAAGTAGCACCTCTCATTTTATACAAAAGAAGGGACAAAGCCAAGGTGAGCTCTAGAAGAGACTATCACTATAGAACAGGGTTTAAGACTGAGGATTTTGGAGTGAGAGGTGCTCAGGTTCAAATTCCACTTTTGTAATTTACAGACTCAGTTACTCTTGGCAAATCCCTTAAGCTTTTTGAGGCTCAGTTTCTAAAGAATAGGGGAAACATTTAAATATGATATATGATAAGATGCATGTACTGTTTGTTTATTGTTTATTTGCTATAACCAGCATTATGCAAAACATATTATATATCTGATCATATTTAGTCAGGGACTGAAATATGCTTTGCATAATGCTGGTTATAGCAGATAATCAATAAATGGTGGCTTGTGTCGTTATTATGTCTTTAACTGGGCATTTATAAGATGGTATAGCATAGTGATTAGGAGCATGCATTCCAAATCTAGGTTGCTTGGATTCAAATATTTTCTCCTTGACCAAACTCTAGCCAGTCTTCTCTGACCTCTCTTTTCAACTGGGCCTCAACTTCGGCCTATAAAGACTTAAAAGGGCAGGGCACAATGGCTCACACCTGTAATCCCAGCACTTTGGGAGGCTGAAGTGGGTGGATTGCTTCCTTCCTGGAGTATGAAACCAGCCTGGGCAACATGGGTAAAACCCCATCTCTGCAAAAAATATAAGAATTCATGAGGTTTGGTGGTGCATGCCTGTTGTCTCAGCTACTTGGGAGGTTGAGGTGGGATGATCATTTGAGCCCAGGAGGCGGAGGTTGCAGTGAGCTGAGATAGCACCACTGCACTCCAGCCTGGGCAACAGAGTGAGACCCTGTCAAAAAAAAAAAAAAAAAAAAAAAAGACTTGAACAAAACTCTAACACCATTTTTAGTAACTCAAGTCTGCATCCCTAAGATGACCCTGACCTTACCCCTCTTCAAGTGCCTGTCCGACAAAACTCAAGGCTACCAAAAGAATTTACTGTTTGTTCCAGCCGATGTCTGAAGATAGGACTTGTCCTCCAGCCTCTGTGGGAGAGTAGAGGCCTAACTTCCATAAATAACAGTTAATAAACTCAGACGGATTTCACATGGACCAAACCTCCTTCTCACTTTTTGTAATTTTTCACTTCTCCGACTCTCCTGAGCCTCCACTCACTCCCCACTGGATTTCCTCTTCTCCTTTTAAAATGCCCAGTAACTGAGGTGGAGCGAGATAGCGGAAGGGACATCAAAATGAAAAACTCTCCACACAAAAAATGCATCTACATAAGAACAAAAATCAGGTGAGTGATCACAGTACCTGGTTTAAAGCTCATATCATTGAAAGAAGCAGTGAAAAGAGTAGAAAAGACAGTCTTGAATTGCTAATGCCATCCCTGTCCCATCCTCTGGCAGCAGCCTCATGGTACAGACAGAGAATCTGTACATTTGGGGGTAGAAGAGTGCAGTGATTGTGGAACTTTGCATTGGAACTCAGTGCTTCCTGTCACAGTGGAAATCAATGCAGTGCAGAATTCAGCTGCCGCCTGTGGAAGGAGCATTTACAGCTCTAGACAGAGGGGAATTGCCCATGCCAGCACTCAGAACCTGAGTTCCAGCAAGCTCTACTACCTTAGGCTAAAGTGCTCTGGGACCCTAAATCAACTTGAAAGGCAGTCTACACAACAAGGACTGCAGTTTCTGGGCAAGTCCTGGAGCTGGGCTGAGCTCAGGGCCAGGGAACTTGGGGGACATACAATTCAATGATACATCAGCTGGAATAGCCAAGGGAGTGCTTGTGCCACCCCTCCCCCAACCTCAGGCAGTGCAGCTCACAGCTCCAGGAGAGACTCCTTACCTCTGCTTGAGGAGGTGAGAAGGAAGGATAAAGATAACTTTGTCTCGCAACATATATATCAGCACAGCTATGATAGGATAGGGTACTAGGCAGAGTTGTGAGGCCCCCATTCCAGGGCCTAGCTCCTGACCAACATTTCTAGACACACCCTGGGCCAGAAGGGTACCTGCTGCCTTGAAGGGAAGGACCCAATCCTTAAAGGATTCATCAACTGCTGACTAAAGAGATTTTGGGCCTTGAATTATCAACAGTGGTAGCCAGGCAGCACTTCCCATGGACACTGGGTAAGGCTCAAAGCCGTGTTAGCTTCAAGTGTGACTCAACACATTCCCAGCCATAATGACAGGATCAAATTCACACATAACAATATTAACCTTAAATGTAAATGGGCTAAATGCTCCAATTAAAAAACACAGACTGGCAAATTGGATAAAGAGTCAAGACCCACCAGTGTACTGTATTCAGGAGACCCATCTCACGTGCAGAGACACACATAGGCTCAGAATAAAGGGATGGAGGAAGATCTACTAAGCAAATGGAAAACAAAAAAAAGCCAGGGTTGCAATCCTAGTCTCTGATAAAACAGACTTTAAACCAATAAAGATCAGAAAAGACAAAGAAGGCCATCACATAATGGTAAAGGGATCAATTAAACAAGAAGAGCTAACTATCCTAAATATATATGCACCCAATACAGGAGCACCCAGATTCATAAAGCAAGTCCTTAGAGACCTATAAAGAGACTTAGATTCCCACACAATAATAATGGGAGATTTTAACACCCCACTATCAACATTAGACAAATCAATGAGACAGAAAGTTAACAAGGATATGCAGGAATTGAACTCAGTTCTGCACCAAGCAGACCTAATAGACATCTACAGAACTCTCCACCCCAAATCAAGAGAATATACATTCTTCTCAGCACCACATTGCACTTATTCCAAAATTGACCACATGGTTGGAAGTAAAGCACTCCTCAGCAAATGTAAAAGAACAGAAATTATAACAAACAGTCTCTCAGACCACAGTGCAATCAAACTAGAACTCAGGATTAAGAAACTCACTCAAAACCACTCAACTACATGGAAACTGAACAACCTGCTCCTGAATGACTACTGGGTACTTAACGAAATGAAGGCAGAAATAAAGATATTCTTTGAAACCAATGAGAACAAACACACAACATACAAGAATGTCAGGGACACATTTAAAGCAGTGTGTAGAGGGAAATTTGTAACACTAAATGCCCACAAGAGAGAGCAGGAAAGATCTAAAATTGACACCCTAACAACACAATTAAAAGAACTAGAGAAGCAAGAGCAAACACATTCAAAAGCTAGCAGAAGGCAAGAAATAACTAAGATCAGAGCAGGACTGAAGGAGATAGAGACACAAAAAAACCCTTCAAATAATCAATGAATCCAGGAGCTGGTGTTTTGGAAAGATCAACAAAACTGATAGACTGCTAGCAAGACTAATAAAGAAGAAAAGAGAGAAGAATCAAATAGATGCAATAAAAAATGATAAAGGGAATATGACCACTGATCCCCCAGAAATAAAAACTACCACCAGAGAATACTGTAAACACCTCTACACAAATAAACCAGAAAATCTAGAAGAAATGGATAATTTCCTGGACACTTACAGTCTTCCAAGACTAAACCAAGAAGAAGCTGAATCTCCGAATAGACCAATAACAGGCTCTGAAATTGAGGCAATAATTAATAGCTTACCAACCAAAAAAAGTCCAGGACCAGATGGATTCACAGCTGAATTCTACTAGAGGTGCAAGGAGGAGCTGGTACCATTCCTTCTGAAACTATTCCAATCAATAGAAAAAGAGGGAATCCTCCCTAACTCATTTTATGAGGCCAGCATCATCCTGATACCAAAGCCTGGCAGAGACACAACAAAAAAAAGAGAATTTTAGACCAATATCCCTGATGAACATCGATGCAAAAATCCTCAATAAAATCCTGGCAAACTTAATCCAGCAGCACATCAAAAAGCTTATCCACCATGATCAAGTGGGCTTCATCCCTGGGATGCAAGACTGGTTCAACATACACAAATCAATAAACGTGATCCATCAAATAAACAGAACCAAAGACAAAAACCACATGATTATCTCAATAGATGCAGAAAAGGCCTTCGAAAAAAATTCAACAGGCCTTCATCTTAAAAATTCTCAATAAACTAGGTATTGATGGGACGTATATCACAATAATAAGAGCTATTTATGACAAACCCACAGCCAGTATCATATTGAATGAGCAAAAACTGGAAGCATTCCCTTTGAAAACTGGCACAAGACAGAGATGCCCCTTCTCACCACTCCTATTCAACATAGTACTGGAAGTTCTGGCCAGGGCAATCAGGTAGGAGAAAGAAATAAATGGTATTCGATTAGGAAAAGAGGAAGTCAAATTGTCCCTGTTTGCAGATGACATGATTGTATATCTAGAAAACCCCATCATCTCAGCCCAAAATCTTAAGCTGATAAGCAACTTCGGCAAAGTCAGGATACAAAATTAACGTGCAAAAATCACAAGCATCCTTATACACAAATAACAGACAAACAGAGAGCCAAATCATGAGTGAACTCCCATTCACAATTGCTTCAAATAGAACAAAATACCTAGGAATCCAACTTACAAGGGATGTGAAGGACCTCTTCAAGGAGAACTACAAACCATTGCTCAAGGAAATAAAAGAGGACACAAATAAATGGAAGAACATTCCATGCTCATGGATAGGAAGAATCAATATTGTGAAAATGGTCATACTGCCCAAGGTAATTTATAGATTCAATGCCATCCCCATCAAGCTACCAATGACTTTCTTCACAGAATTGGAAAAAACTACTTTAACATTCATATGGAACCAAAAAAAAGCCCGCATAGCCAAGTCAGTCCTAAGCCAAAAGAACAAAGCTGGAGGCATCATGCTACCTGACTTCAAACTATACTGCAAGGCTACAGTAACCAAAACAGCATGGTACTGGTACCAAAACAGAGATATAGACCAATGGAACAGAACAGAGCTCTCAGAAATAACACCACACATCTACAACCATCTGATCTTTGACAAATCTGACAAAAACAAGAAATGGGGAAAGGATTCTCTATTTAATAAATGGTGCTGGGAAAACTGGCTAGCCATAAGTAGAAAGCGAAAACTGGATCCCTTTCTTACACCCTACGCAAAAATTAATTCAAGATGGATTAGAGACTTAAATATTAGACCTAAAACCATAAAAACCCTAGAAGAAAACCTAGGAAATACCATTCAGGACATAGGCACGGGCAAGGACTTTATGACTAAAACACCAAAAGTAATGGCAACAAAAGCCAAAATTGACAAATGGGACCTAATTAAACTAAAGAGCTTCTGCACAGCAAAAGACACTACCATCAGACTAAACAGACAACCTACAGAATGGGAGAAAATTTTTACAATCTACCCATCTGACAAAGGGCTAATATCCAGAATTGACAGAGAACTTAAACAAATTTACAAGAAAAAATCAAACAACCCCATCAAAAAGTGGGCAAAGGATATGAACAGGCACTTCTCAAGAGAAGACATTTATGCAGCTAAGAGATACATTAAAAAATGCTCATCATCACTGGCCATCACAGAAATGCAAATCAAAACCACAATGAGATACCATCTCACACTAGTTAGAATGGCGATCATTAAAAAGTCAGGAAACAACAGGTGCTGGAGAGGATGTGGAGAAATAGGAACACTTTTACACTGTTGGTGGGACTGTAAACTAGTTCAACCATTGTGGAAGACAGTGTGGCGATTCCTCAAGGATCTAGAACTAGAAATACCATTTGACTCAGCTATCCCATTACTGGGTATATACCCAAAGGACTATAAATCATGCTGCTATAAAGACACATGCATACGTATGTTTATTGCGGTACTATTCACAATAGCAAAAACTTGGAAGCAACCCAAATGTCCGTCAATGATAGACTGGATTAAGAAAATGTGGCACATATACACATGGAATACTATGCAGCCATAAAAAAGGATAAGTTCATGTCCTTTGTAGGGACATGGATGAAGCTGTGGATGAAGCTGGAAACCATCATTCTCAGCAAACTATCGCAAGGACAAAAAACCAAACACCACATTTTCTCACTTATAGGTGGGAATTGAACAATGAGAATACTTGGACACAGGAAGGGGAATATCACACACTGGGGCCTGTTCTGTGGTGGTGGGGGGGAGGGATAGCATTAGGAGATATACCTAATGTAAATGATGAGTTAATGGGTGCAGCACACCAACACAGCACATGTGTACATATGTAACAAACCTGCACATTGTACACATGTACCGTAGAACTTAAAGTATAATAATAATAATAAAAAATGCTAAAGAGAGTTCTTCAATCTCAAAATAAAGGATGTTGATAAGCAACAAAAAATTGTTTAAACATACAAAACTTGCTGGTAAGAGTAAATACATAGAAAAACAGAAAATTGTAATACTGTAATTGTAGTGTGTAAACTAGTCATATCTTGAGTAGAAAGACTAAAAGATGAATAATCAAAAATAATAACTACAACTTTTCAAGACAGAGATAGTACAATAAAATATAAGTAGAAACAACACAAAATTAGAAAAAAGGGGGAACAAAGTCAAAATATAGAGATTTTTAAATTAGTTTTCTTTTTGTTAATTAATTAGTTTGTTTATGCAATCAATGTTAAATTCTTGTCAGTTTAAAATAATGAGTTATAAGATATTATTTGCAAGTCTCATGATAATCTCAAAAAAAAAAAATACAACAGATACACAAAAAATCAAAAGCAAGAAGTTTATACCACCAGAGAAAAATCATCTTCACTAAAGGGAAGACAGGAAGGAAGCGAAGACTACAAAACAAGTAACAAAATAATAGCAGCAAGTCCTTACTTAATAATAACATTGAATGTTAAGTGGACTAACCTCACCTAACAAAAGACATATCATGGTTGAATGGATAAAAAATAAGACCCAGTGATTTGTTACCTACAAGAAACACACTTCACCTATAAAACATACATAGACTAAAAATAAAGGGACAAAAAATGTTATCCCATGCAAATGAGAACCGAAAAAGAGCAGGAGTAGCTATGTTTACATCAGACAAAATAGATTTCAAGACAAAAACTATAAAAAGGGACAACGAAGGTCATTATAAAATGATAAAGGGATCAATTTAGCAAAAGATGTAACAATTATAAATATACATGCACCCAACACTGGAGCACCCAGGTGTATAAAGCAAATACTATTAGAACTAAAGAGAAAGATAGATCCCAATACAATAATACCTGGAGATTTCAACACCCCACTTTCAACATCGGATGGATCTTCCAGACAGAAAGTCAACAAAGAAACATCAGACTTAATTTTCACTATAGACCAAATGGACCTAATAGATATACAGAACGTTTCATCCAATGGCTGCAAAGAATACACATTCTTTTCTTCAACACATGGATTATCCTAAAGGACAGACTACATGTTAGGCCACAAAACAAGTCTCACAACATTAAAAAAAAATTACATCAAATATCTTCTCTGACCACAGTGGAATAACACTAAAAATCAGTAACAAGAGGAATTTTAGGAACTATATAAACACATGGGAATTAAATAATATGCTCCTGAATGACCAGTGAGTTAATGAAGAAATTAAGAAGGAAATTGAAAATTTTCTTGAAAGAATTGATAGCAGAAACACAACATATCAAAACCTGATGAGGGTTGTATCTGTGTCTCCACCCAAATCTCATGTTGAATTGTAATCCTCAGTGTTGGAAGTGGAGCCCAATGGGAGGTGATTGGCTCATGGGGGCAACAAAAGCACTACTAAGAGGAAAGCTTATGGTTATAAGTGCCTACATCAAAAAATTGGAAAAACTTCAATAAACAACCAACCCAATGATGCATCTCAAAGTACTGGAAAAGCAAGAGCAAACCAAACTCAAAATTAGAAGAAAAGGAATAATAAAGATCAGAGCAGAAAGAAATGAAATTGAAACGAAGAAAACAATACAAAAGATCAACAAAATGAAAAGATTTTTTTGGCAAAGATAAATAAAACTGGCAAACCTCTAGCCAGACTAAGAAAAAAGGGAAAAGGCCAAAAATAAACGAAATCAGATGAAAAAGGAGACATTACAACCAATACTGCAGAAATTCAAAGGATCATTAGAGGCTACTATGAGTAACTATGTGCCAATAAATTGGAAACCCTAGAAGAAATGGATACATTCCTAGACACATACAACCTACCAAGATTGAACCATGAAGGAATTCAAAACCTGAACAGACCAATTACAAGTAACAAGATTGAAGCCATAATAAAAAGTATCTCAGCAAAGAAAAGCCTGTGATCCAATGGCTTCACTGCTGAATTTTACCAAACATTAAAAAAAAAACCAAAAACCTAATACCAATCTTACTCAAACTATGTCAAAAAATAGAGGAAGAGGGAATACTTCCAACCTCATTCTATCAGTTCAATATTAATTTGATCCCCAAATCAAAGCACATCAAAAAAAGAAAACTACAAGCCAATATCTTTGATTAACATTGATGCGAAAATCCTCAACAAAATAGTAGCAAACAGAATTCAACAACACATTAGAAAGATCATTCATAATGACCAAGTGGAATTTATCCCATGGATGCAAGGATGGTTTAACATCCTTGTACATTGTACATTGATCAATGCGATACACTGTATCAACAGAATGAAGGACAAAAACCATATGACCATTTCAATTGATGCTGAAAAAGCATTTAATAAAATTCAACTTCATGATAAAAACTCTCAAAAAGTTTTGTGTAGAAGGAACATACCTCAACACAATGAATATCATATATGACAGACCCACAGCTAGTATCACACTTAATGGAGAATAACTGAAAACCTTTCCTCTAAGATATGGAACATGACTAGGATGCCCACTTTCGCCACTGTAATTTAACATATTACTGGAAGTTCTAGCTGGAGAAATCAGACAAGAGAAAGAAATAAAGGACCATCAAATTGGAAAGAGAGTAGTCAAATTATCCTGTTTGCAGATTATATGATCTTATATTTGAAAAAACTTAAAGACTCCATCAAAAAACTATTAGAACTGATATATTCAGTAAAGTGTCAGGATACAAAGTCAACATACAAAAATCAGTATGCCAACATATAAAAATCTATATGCCAACAGCAAGCAATCTGAAAAAGAAATAAATAGCTACAAATAAAATTGCTTGCTGTTGGCGTATAGATTTTTGTTCTCATGATAGTGAATGAGTGAGTAATCATGAGAGCTGGTTGTTTTAAAAGTGGCACCTCCCCACTCCCTGCTCCTGCCATGTAAGATGTCTGCTTTGCTTTCTGCCATGAGTAAGAGCTCCCTCAGGCCTCCCCAGAAGCAGAGGTGCCCATGCTTGCTGTACAGGCTGCATAACTGTGAGGCAATTTAACTTCTTTTCTTTTTTTTTTTTTTTTTTTTTTTTTTTTTTTTTTT